>NW_027675504.1:162500-192500 GCF_965601325.2 Salmo salar | reverse complement strand
CAACACACACACACACACACACCGACAACACACACACACACACACCGACAACACATAAACACACACACACCGACAACACACACACACACCGAAAACACACACACACACACACCGACAACACACACACACACACACACCCACAACACACACACACACACACACCGACAACACACACACACACACACACTGACAACACACACACACACACCGAAAACACACACACACACACACCGACAACACACACACACACACACACCGACAACACACACACACACACCGACAACACACACACACACCGACAACACACACACACACACACACCGACAACACACACACACACACACCGACAACACATAAACACACACACACCGACAACACACACACACACACTGACAACACACACACACACACACCGACAACACACACACACACACACACACACCGACAACACACACACACACCGACAACACACACACACACACCGACAACACACACACACACACACACACACCGACAACACACACACACACTGACAACACACACACACACACCGACAACACACACACACACACACACCGACAACACACAAACACACACCGACAACACACACACACACACCGACAACACACACACACACACACACCGACAACACAGACACACACACACCGACAACACACACACACACACCGGCAACACACACACACACACCGACAACACACACACACACACACACCGACAACACACACACACACACACACACACACACACACACACACACACACACACACACACACACACACACACACACACCGACAACACACACACACACACACACCGACAACACACACACACACAAACAACACACACACACACAACACACACACACACACACCGACAACACACACACACACACCGACAACACACACACACACACACCGACAACACACACACACACACACCGACAACACACACACACACACACCGACAACACACACACACACACACCGACAACACACACACACACACAACACACACACACACACCGACAACACACACACACACACCGACAACACACACACACACACACACACACACACACACACACACACACACCGACAACACACACACACACACACATCGACAACACACACACACACAAACACCAGCAACACACACACACACACCGAAAACACACACACACACACACACCCACAACACACACACACCGACAACACACACACACACACACCGACAACACACACACACACACACCGACAACACACACACACACACACACTGACAACACACACACACACACACCGACAACACACACACACACACACCGACAACACACACACACACACACACACACACACACACCGACAACACACACACACACACACACCGACAACACACACACACCGACAACACACACACACACACACACACTCAGACAACACACACACCGACAACACACACACACACAACACACACACACACCGACAACACACACACACACACCGACAACACACACACACCGACAACACATAAACACACACACACACACACCGACAACACACACACACACACCGACAACACATAAACACACACACACACCGACAACACACACACACACACACCGACAACACACACACACACACACCGACAACACATAAACACACACACACACACACCGACAACACACACACACACACCGACAACACACACACACACACCGACAACACACACACACACACCGACAACACACACACACACACACACCGACAACACACACACACACACACCGACAACACACACACACACACCGGCAACACACACACACACACCGACAACACACACACACACACACCGACAACACACACACACACACACACACACACACACACACACACACCGACAACACACACACACACACACACCGACAACACACACACACACACACCGACAACACATAAACACACACACACCGACAACACACACACACACACTGACAACACACACACACACACACCGACAACACACACACACACACACACACACCGACAACACACACACACACCGACAACACACACACACACACCGACAACACACACACACACACACACACACCGACAACACACACACACACTGACAACACACACACACACACCGACAACACACACACACACACACACACACACCGACAACACACACACACACACCGACAACACACACACACACACACCGACAACACATAAACACACACACACACACACCGACAACACACACACACACACACACCGACAACACATAAACACACACACACACCGACAACACACACACACACACCGACAACACACACACACACACACCGACAACACATAAACACACACACACACACACCGACAACACACACACACACACCGACAACACACACACACACACCGACAACACACACACACACACCGACAACACACACACACACACACACCGACAACACACACACACACACACACCGACAACACATAAACACACACACACACCGACAATACACACACACACACCGACAACACACACACACACACCGACAACACACACACACACACCGACAACACACACACACACACACACCGACAACACACACACACACACACCGACAACACACACACACACACCGGCAACACACACACACACACCGACAACACACACACACACACACACCGACAACACACACACACACACACACACACACACACACACACACACACACACACACACACACACACACACCGACAACACACACACACACACCGACAACACACACACACACCGACAACACAAACACACACACACACACACACACACACCGACAACACACACACACACACCGACAACACACACACACACACCGACAACACATAAACACACACACACCGACAACACACACACACACACACTGACAACACAGACACACACACACCGACAACACACACACACACACACACCGACAACACACACACACAAACCGACAACACACACACACACACCGACCACACACACACACACCGACAACACACACACACACACACACCGACAACACACACACACACACCGACAACACACACACACACACACACACACCGACAACACACACACACACCGATAACACACACACACACACACCAACAACACACACACACACACACACCGACCATTCACACACACACACACCGACAACACACACACACACACACACACACACACACACACCGAAAACACACACACACACCGACAACAAACACACACACACCGACAACAGACACACACACACACACCGACAACACACACACACACACCGACAACACACACACACACACACCGACAACACACACACACCGACAACACTGACACACACTCACCGACAACACACACACACACCGAAAACACACACACACACACACCGACAACACACACACACACACACACCCACAACACACACACACACACACACCGACAACACACACACACACACACACTGACAACACACACACACACCGAAAACACACACACACACACACACCGACAACACACACACACACACACACCGACAACACACACACACACACCGACAACACACACACACACCGACAACACACACACACACACACACCGACAACACACACACACACACACACCGACAACACATAAACACACACACACCGACAACACACACACACACACTGACAACACACACACACACACACCGACAACACACACACACACACACACACACCGACAACACACACACACACCGACAACACACACACACACACCGACAACACACACACACACACACACACACACACCGACAACACACACACACACTGACAACACACACACACACACCGACAACACACACACACACACACACCGACAACACACACACACACACCGACAACACACACACACACACCGACAACACACACACACACACACACCGACAACACAGACACACACACACCGACAACACACACACACACACCGGCAACACACACACACACACCGACAACACACACACACACACACACCGACAACACACACACACACACACACACACACACACACACACACACACACACACACACACACACCGACAACACACACACACACACACACCGACAACACACACACACACAAACAACACACACACACACAACACACACACACACACACCGACAACACACACACACACACCGACAACACACACACACACACACCGACAACACACACACACACACACACACCGACAACACACACACACACACACCGACAACACACACACACACACAACACACACACACACACCGACAACACACACACACACACCGACAACACACACACACACACACACACACACACACACACACACACCGACAACACACACACACACACACATCGACAACACACACACACACAAACACCAGCAACACACACACACACACCGAAAACACACACACACACACACCCACAACACACACACACCGACAACACACACACACACACACCGACAACACACACACACCGACAACACTGACACACACTCACCGACAACACACACACACACCGAAAACACACACACACACACACCGACAACACACACACACACACACACCCACAACACACACACACACACACACCGACAACACACACACACACACACACTGACAACACACACACACACCGAAAACACACACACACACACACACCGACAACACACACACACACACACACCGACAACACACACACACACACCGACAACACACACACACACCGACAACACACACACACACACACACCGACAACACACACACACACACACCGACAACACATAAACACACACACACCGACAACACACACACACACACTGACAACACACACACACACACACCGACAACACACACACACACACACACACACCGACAACACACACACACACCGACAACACACACACACACACCGACAACACACACACACACACACACACACACACCGACAACACACACACACACTGACAACACACACACACACACCGACAACACACACACACACACACACCGACAACACACACACACACACCGACAACACACACACACACACCGACAACACACACACACACACACACCGACAACACAGACACACACACACCGACAACACACACACACACACCGGCAACACACACACACACACCGACAACACACACACACACACACACCGACAACACACACACACACACACACACACACACACACACACACACACACACACACACACACACACCGACAACACACACACACACACACACCGACAACACACACACACACAAACAACACACACACACACAACACACACACACACACACCGACAACACACACACACACACCGACAACACACACACACACACACCGACAACACACACACACACACACACACCGACAACACACACACACACACACCGACAACACACACACACACACAACACACACACACACACCGACAACACACACACACACACCGACAACACACACACACACACACACACACACACACACACACACACCGACAACACACACACACACACACATCGACAACACACACACACACAAACACCAGCAACACACACACACACACCGAAAACACACACACACACACACCCACAACACACACACACCGACAACACACACACACACACACCGACAACACACACACACACACACCGACAACACACACACACACACACACTGACAACACACACACACACACACCGACAACACACACACACACACACCGACAACACACACACACACACACACACACACACACACACCGACAACACACACACACACACACACCGACAACACACACACACCGACAACACACACACACACACACACACTCAGACAACACACACACCGACAACACACACACACACAACACACACACACACCGACAACACACACACACACACCGACAACACACACACACCGACAACACATAAACACACACACACACACACCGACAACACACACACACACACCTACAACACATAAACACACACACACACCGACAACACACACACACACACCGACAACACACACACACACACACCGACAACACATAAACACACACACACACACCGACAACACACACACACACACCGACAACACACACACACACACCGACAACACACACACACACACCGACAACACACACACACACACACACCGACAACACACACACACACACACCGACAACACACACACACACACCGGCAACACACACACACACACCGACAACACACACACACACACACCGACAACACACACACACACACACACACACACACACACACACACACACACACACACACACCGACAACACACACACACACACACACCGACAACACACACACACACAAACAACACACACACACACAACACACACACACACACACCGACAACACACACACACACACCGACAACACACACACACACACACACCGACAACACACACACACACACACCGACAACACACACACACACCGACAACACACACACACACACACCGACAACACACACACACACCGACAACACACACACACACACACCGACAACACACACACACACACCGGCAACACACACACACACACCGACAACACACACACACACACACACCGACAACACACACACACACACACACACACACACACACACACACACACACACACACACACACACACACACACACACACACCGACAACACACACACACACACCGACAACACACACACACACCGACAACACAAACACACACACACACACACACACACACCGACAACACACACACACACACCGACAACACACACACACACACCGACAACACATAAACACACACACACCGACAACACACACACACACACACTGACAACACAGACACACACACACCGACAACACACACACACACCGACAACACACACACACACACACCGACAACACACACACACACACCGGCAACACACACACACACACCGACAACACACACACACACACACACCGACAACACACACACACACACACACACACACACACACACACACACACACACACACACACACACACACACACACACCGACAACACACACACACACACCGACAACACACACACACACCGACAACACAAACACACACACACACACACACACACACCGACAACACACACACACACACCGACAACACACACACACACACCGACAACACATAAACACACACACACCGACAACACACACACACACACACTGACAACACAGACACACACACACCGACAACACACACACACACACACACCGACAACACACACACACAAACCGACAACACACACACACACACCGACCACACACACACACACCGACAACACACACACACACACACACCGACAACACACACACACACACCGACAACACACACACACACACACACACACCGACAACACACACACACACCGATAACACACACACACACACACCAACAACACACACACACACACACACCGACCATTCACACACACACACACCGACAACACACACACACACACACACACACACACACACCGAAAACACACACACACACCGACAACAAAGACACACACACCGACAACAGACACACACACACACACCGACAACACACACACACACACACACACACACACACACACACACACCGACAACACACACACACACACACATCGACAACACACACACACACAAACACCAGCAACACACACACACACACCGAAAACACACACACACACACACCCACAACACACACACACCGACAACACACACACACACACACCGACAACACACACACACACACACCGACAACACACACACACACACACACTGACAACACACACACACACACACCGACAACACACACACACACACACCGACAACACACACACACACACACACACACACACACACACCGACAACACACACACACACACACACCGACAACACACACACACCGACAACACACACACACACACACACACTCAGACAACACACACACCGACAACACACACACACACAACACACACACACACCGACAACACACACACACACACCGACAACACACACACACCGACAACACATAAACACACACACACACACACCGACAACACACACACACACACCTACAACACATAAACACACACACACACCGACAACACACACACACACACCGACAACACACACACACACACACCGACAACACATAAACACACACACACACACACCGACAACACACACACACACACCGACAACACACACACACACACCGACAACACACACACACACACCGACAACACACACACACACACACACCGACAACACACACACACACACACCGACAACACACACACACACACCGACAACACACACACACACACACCGACAACACACACACACACACACACACACACACACACACACACACCGACAACACACACACACACACACACCGACAACACACACACACACACACCGACAACACATAAACACACACACACCGACAACACACACACACACACTGACAACACACACACACACACACCGACAACACACACACACACACACACACACCGACAACACACACACACACCGACAACACACACACACACACCGACAACACACACACACACACACACACACCGACAACACACACACACACTGACAACACACACACACACACCGACAACACACACACACACACACACACACACCGACAACACACACACACACACCGACAACACACACACACACACACCGACAACACATAAACACACACACACACACACCGACAACACACACACACACACACACCGACAACACATAAACACACACACACACCGACAACACACACACACACACCGACAACACACACACACACACACCGACAACACATAAACACACACACACACACACCGACAACACACACACACACACCGACAACACACACACACACACCGACAACACACACACACACACCGACAACACACACACACACACACACCGACAACACACACACACACACACACCGACAACACATAAACACACACACACACCGACAACACACACACACACACCGACAACACACACACACACACCGACAACACACACACACACACCGACAACACACACACACACACACACCGACAACACACACACACACACACCGACAACACACACACACACACCGGCAACACACACACACACACCGACAACACACACACACACACACACCGACAACACACACACACACACACACACACACACACACACACACACACACACACACACACACACACACACACACACACACCGACAACACACACACACACACCGACAACACACACACACACCGACAACACAAACACACACACACACACACACACACACCGACAACACACACACACACACCGACAACACACACACACACACCGACAACACATAAACACACACACACCGACAACACACACACACACACACTGACAACACAGACACACACACACCGACAACACACACACACACACACACCGACAACACACACACACAAACCGACAACACACACACACACACCGACCACACACACACACACCGACAACACACACACACACACACACCGACAACACACACACACACACCGACAACACACACACACACACACACACACCGACAACACACACACACACCGATAACACACACACACACACACCAACAACACACACACACACACACACCGACCATTCACACACACACACACCGACAACACACACACACACACACACACACACACACACACCGAAAACACACACACACACCGACAACAAACACACACACACCGACAACAGACACACACACACACACCGACAACACACACACACACACCGACAACACACACACACACACACCGACAACACACACACACCGACAACACTGACACACACACACCGACAACACACACACACACCGAAAACACACACACACACACACCGACAACACACACACACACACACACCCACAACACACACACACACACACACCGACAACACACACACACACACACACTGACAACACACACACACACCGAAAACACACACACACACACACACCGACAACACACACACACACACACACCGACAACACACACACACACACCGACAACACACACACACACCGACAACACACACACACACACACACCGACAACACACACACACACACACCGACAACACATAAACACACACACACCGACAACACACACACACACACTGACAACACACACACACACACACCGACAACACACACACACACACACACACACCGACAACACACACACACACCGACAACACACACACACACACCGACAACACACACACACACACACACACACCGACAACACACACACACACTGACAACACACACACACACACCGACAACACACACACACACACACACCGACAACACACACACACACACCGACAACACACACACACACACCGACAACACACACACACACACACACCGACAACACAGACACACACACACCGACAACACACACACACACACCGGCAACACACACACACACACCGACAACACACACACACACACACACCGACAACACACACACACACACACACACACACACACACACACACACACACACACACACACACACCGACAACACACACACACACACACACCGACAACACACACACACACAAACAACACACACACACACAACACACACACACACACACCGACAACACACACACACACACCGACAACACACACACACACACACCGACAACACACACACACACACACACACCGACAACACACACACACACACACCGACAACACACACACACACACAACACACACACACACACCGACAACACACACACACACACCGACAACACACACACACACACACACACACACACACACACACACACACCGACAACACACACACACACACACATCGACAACACACACACACACAAACACCAGCAACACACACACACACACCGAAAACACACACACACACACACCCACAACACACACACACCGACAACACACACACACACACACCGACAACACACACACACACACACCGACAACACACACACACACACACACTGACAACACACACACACACACACCGACAACACACACACACACACACCGACAACACACACACACACACACACACACACACACACACCGACAACACACACACACACACACACCGACAACACACACACACCGACAACACACACACACACACACACACTCAGACAACACACACACCGACAACACACACACACACAACACACACACACACCGACAACACACACACACACACCGACAACACACACACACCGACAACACATAAACACACACACACACACACCGACAACACACACACACACACCTACAACACATAAACACACACACACACCGACAACACACACACACACACCGACAACACACACACACACACACCGACAACACATAAACACACACACACACACCGACAACACACACACACACACCGACAACACACACACACACACCGACAACACACACACACACACCGACAACACACACACACACACACACCGACAACACACACACACACACACCGACAACACACACACACACACCGGCAACACACACACACACACCGACAACACACACACACACACACCGACAACACACACACACACACACACACACACACACACACACACACACACACCGACAACACACACACACACACACACCGACAACACACACACACACAAACAACACACACACACACAACACACACACACACACACCGACAACACACACACACACACCGACAACACACACACACACACACACCGACAACACACACACACACACACCGACAACACACACACACACCGACAACACACACACACACACACCGACAACACACACACACACACAACACACACACACACACCGACAACACACACACACACACACACCGACAACACACACACACACACACACACACACACACACACACACACACACACCGACAACACACACACACACACACATCGACAACACACACACACACAAACACCAGCAACACACACACACACACTGAAAACACACACACACACACACCCACAACACACACACACCGACAACACACACACACACCGACAACACACACACACACACACCGACAACACACACACACACACACACTGACAACACACACACACACACACCGACAACACACACACACATACACCGACAACACACACACACACACACACACACACACACACCGACAACACACACACACACACACACCGACAACACACACACACCGACAACACACACACACACACACACACTCAGACAACACACACACCGACAACACACACACACACAACACACACACACACCGACAACACACACACACACACACACCGACAACACACACACACACACACCGACAACACACACACACACACCGACAACACACACACACCGACAACACACACACACACACACCGACAACACACACACACCGACAACACACACACACACACACACCGACAACACACACACACACACACACCGACAACACAGACACACACACACCGACAACACACACACACACACCGACAACACACACACACACACACACACACCGACAACACACACACACACACACACACACACACACCGACAACACACACACACACCGACAACACACACACACACACCGACAACACACACACACACACCGACAACACACACACAAACACAGACAACACACACACACAAACACCAGCAACACACACACACACACCGAAAACACACACACACACACACCCACAACACACACACACCGACAACACACACACACACACACCGACAACACACACACACACACACCAACAACACACACACACACACACACTGACAACACACACACACACACACCGACAACACACACACACACACACCGACAACACACACACACACCGACAACACACACACACACACACACCGACAACACACACACACCGACAACACACACACACACACACACACTCAGACAACACACACACCGACAACACACACACACACAACACACACACACACCGACAACACACACACACACACCGACAACACACACACACACACACCGACAACACATAAACACACACACACACACACCGACAACACACACACACACACCGACAACACATAAACACACACACACACCGACAACACACACACACACACCGACAACACACACACACACACACCGACAACACATAAACACACACACACACACACCGACAACACACACACACACACCGACAACACACACACACACACCGACAACACACACACACACACCGACAACACACACACACACACCGACAACACACACACACACACACCGACAACACACACACACACACCGGCAACACACACACACACACCGACAACACACACACACACACACCGACAACACACACACACACACACACACACACACACACACACCGACAACACACACACACACACACACCGACAACACACACACACACAAACAACACACACACACACAACACACACACACACACACCGACAACACACACACACACACCGACAACACACACACACACACACACCGACAACACACACACACACACACCGACAACACACACACACACCGACAACACACACACACACACACCGACAACACACACACACACACAACACACACACACACACCGACAACACACACACACACACACACCGACAACACACACACACACACACACACACACACACACACACACACCGACAACACACACACACACACACATCGACAACACACACACACACAAACACCAGCAACACACACACACACACTGAAAACACACACACACACACACCCACAACACACACACACCGACAACACACACACACACACACCGACAACACACACACACACACACCGACAACACACACACACACACACACTGACAACACACACACACACACACCGACAACACACACACACACACACCGACAACACACACACACACACACACACACACACACACACCGACAACACACACACACACACACACCGACAACACACACACACCGACAACACACACACACACACACACACACTCAGACAACACACACACCGACAACACACACACACACAACACACACACACACCGACAACACACACACACACACACACCGACAACACACACACACACACACCGACAACACACACACACACACCGACAACACACACACACCGACAACACACACACACACACACCGACAACACACACACACCGACAACACACACACACACACACACCGACAACACACACACACACACACACACACCGACAACACACACACACACACACACACCGACAACACACACACACACACACACACACCGACAACACACACACACACACACCGATAACACACACACACCGACAACACACACACACACACACACACACACACACACCGACAACACACACACACACCGACAACACACACACACACACCGACAACACACACACACACACACCGACAACACACACACAAACACAGACAACACACACACACACCGACAACACACACACACACACACCGACAACACACACACACACCGACAACACATAAACACACACACACCGACAACACACACACACACACACCGACAACACACACACACACACCGACAACACACACACACACACCGACCACACACACACACACCGACAACACACACACACACACACACCGACAACACAAACACACACACACACCGACAACACACACACACACACACCGACAACACACACACCGACAACACACACACACACACACCGACAACACACACACACACACACAACGACAACACACACACACACACACACACACACACACACACACTGACAACACACACACACACCGACAACACACACACATACACACCGACAACACACACACACACCGACAACACACACACACACCGACAACACACACACACACACACACACACACACCGACAACACACACCGACAACACACACACACACCGACAACACACACACACACACCGACAACACACACACACAC
This sequence comes from Salmo salar, assembly GCF_965601325.2. Classification (NCBI taxonomy): domain Eukaryota; kingdom Metazoa; phylum Chordata; class Actinopteri; order Salmoniformes; family Salmonidae; genus Salmo; species Salmo salar. The sequence continues at coordinate 177,199 of NW_027675504.1, read as the reverse complement.
CGACAACACACACACACACACACCGACAACACACACACACACACCGACAACACACACACACACACACCGACAACACATAAACACACACACACCGACAACACACACACACACACTGACAACACACACACACACACCAACAACACACACACACACACCGACAACACACACACACCGACAACACACACACACACACACACACCGACAACACACACACACACACCGACAACACACACACACACACACACTGACAACACACACACACACACACACACACACACACACACACACACACACACACACACACACACCGACAACACACACACACACACACACCGACAACACACACACACACAAACAACACACACACACACAACACACACACACACACACCGACAACACACACACACACACCGACAACACACACACACACACACCGACAACACACACACACACACACCGACAACACACACACACACACACACACCGACAACACACACACACACACACCGACAACACACACACACACACAACACACACACACACACCGACAACACACACACACACACCGACAACACACACACACACACACACACACACACACACACACACACACCGACAACACACACACACACACACATCGACAACACACACACACACAAACACCAGCAACACACACACACACACCGAAAACACACACACACACACACCCACAACACACACACACCGACAACACACACACACACACACCGACAACACACACACACACACACCGACAACACACACACACACACACACTGACAACACACACACACCGACAACACACACACACACACACCGACAACACACACACACACACACACACACACACACCGACAACACACACACACACACACACCGACAACACACACACACCGACAACACACACACACACACACACACTCAGACAACACACACACCGACAACACACACACACACAACACACACACACACCGACAACACACACACACACACCGACAACACACACACACCGACAACACATAAACACACACACACACACACCGACAACACACACACACACACCGACAACACATAACACACACACACACCGACAACACACACACACACACCGACAACACACACACACACACACCTACAACACATAAACACACACACACACACACCGACAACACACACACACACACCGACAACACACACACACACACCGACAACACACACACACACACCGACAACACACACACACACACACACCGACAACACACACACACACACACCGACAACACACACACACACACCGGCAACACACACACACACACCGACAACACACACACACACACACCGACAACACACACACACACACACACACACACACACACACACACACACCGACAACACACACACACACACACACCGACAACACACACACACACACACCGACAACACATAAACACACACACACCGACAACACACACACACACACTGACAACACACACACACACACACCGACAACACACACACACACACACACACACCGACAACACACACACACACCGACAACACACACACACACACCGACAACACACACACACACACACACACACCGACAACACACACACACACTGACAACACACACACACACACCGACAACACACACACACACACACACACACACCGACAACACACACACACACACCGACAACACACACACACACACACCGACAACACATAAACACACACACACACACACCGACAACACACACACACACACACACCGACAACACATAAACACACACACACACCGACAACACACACACACACACCGACAACACACACACACACACACCGACAACACATAAACACACACACACACACACCGACAACACACACACACACACCGACAACACACACACACACACCGACAACACACACACACACACCGACAACACACACACACACACACACCGACAACACACACACACACACACACCGACAACACATAAACACACACACACACCGACAACACACACACACACACCGACAACACACACACACACACCGACAACACACACACACACACCGACAACACACACACACACACACACCGACAACACACACACACACACACCGACAACACACACACACACACCGGCAACACACACACACACACCGACAACACACACACACACACACACCGACAACACACACACACACACACACACACACACACACACACACACACACACACACACACACACACACACACACACCGACAACACACACACACACACCGACAACACACACACACACCGACAACACAAACACACACACACACACACACACACACCGACAACACACACACACACACCGACAACACACACACACACACCGACAACACATAAACACACACACACCGACAACACACACACACACACACTGACAACACAGACACACACACACCGACAACACACACACACACACACACCGACAACACACACACACAAACCGACAACACACACACACACACCGACCACACACACACACACCGACAACACACACACACACACACACCGACAACACACACACACACACCGACAACACACACACACACACACACACACCGACAACACACACACACACCGATAACACACACACACACACACCAACAACACACACACACACACACACCGACCATTCACACACACACACACCGACAACACACACACACACACACACACACACACACACCGAAAACACACACACACACCGACAACAAACACACACACACCGACAACAGACACACACACACACCGACAACACACACACACACACCGACAACACACACACACACACACCGACAACACACACACACCGACAACACTGACACACACACACCGACAACACACACACACACCGAAAACACACACACACACACACCGACAACACACACACACACACACACCCACAACACACACACACACACACACCGACAACACACACACACACACACCGACAACACACACACACACACACCGACAACACACACACACACCGACAACACACACACACACACACCGACAACACACACACACACCGACAACACACACACACACACACACCGACAACACACACACACACACACCGACCACACACACACACACCGACAACACACACACACACACACACCGACAACACACACACACACACCGACAACACACACACACACACACACACACCGACAACACACACACACACCGATAACACACACACACACACACCAACAACACACACACACACACACACCGACCATTCACACACACACACACCGACAACACACACACACACACACACACACACACACACCGAAAACACACACACACACCGACAACAAACACACACACACCGACAACAGACACACACACACACCGACAACACACACACACACACCGACAACACACACACACACACACCGACAACACACACACACCGACAACACTGACACACACACACCGACAACACACACACACACCGAAAACACACACACACACACACCGACAACACACACACACACACACACCCACAACACACACACACACACACACCGACAACACACACACACACACACCGACAACACACACACACACACCGACAACACACACACACACACCGACCACACACACACACACCGACAACACACACACACACACACACCGACAACACAAACACACACACACACACACCGACAACACACACACACACACACCGACAACACACACACCGACAACACACACACACACCGACAACACACACACACACACACCGACAACACACACACACACACACCGACAACACACACACACACACAACACACACACACACACCGACAACACACACACACACACACACCGACAACACACACACACACACACACACACACACACACACCGACAACACACACACACACACACATCGACAACACACACACACACAAACACCAGCAACACACACACACACACTGAAAACACACACACACACACACCCACAACACACACACACCGACAACACACACACACACACACCGACAACACACACACACACACACCGACAACACACACACACACACACACTGACAACACACACACACACACACCGACAACACACACACACACACACCGACAACACACACACACACACACACACACACACACACACACCGACAACACACACACACACACACACCGACAACACACACACACCGACAACACACACACACACACACACACTCAGACAACACACACACCGACAACACACACACACACACAACACACACACACACCGACAACACACACACACACACACACCGACAACACACACACACACACACCGACAACACACACACACACACCGACAACACACACACACCGACAACACACACACACACACACCGACAACACACACACACCGACAACACACACACACACACACACCGACAACACACACACACACACACACACACCGACAACACACACACACACACACACACCGACAACACACACACACACACACACACCGACAACACACACACACCGATAACACACACACACCGACAACACACACACACACACACACACACACACACACCGACAACACACACACACACCGACAACACATAAACACACACACACCGACAACACACACACACACACACCGACAACACACACACACACACCGACAACACACACACACACACCGACCACACACACACACACCGACAACACACACACACACACACACCGACAACACAAACACACACACACACACACCGACAACACACACACACACACCGACAACACACACACCGACAACACACACACACACACACCGACAACACACACACACACACACAACGACAACACACACACACACACACACACACACACACACACACACACACACACACACTGACAACACACACACACACCGACAACACACACACATACACACCGACAACACACACACACACCGACAACACACACACACACCGACAACACACACACACACACACACACACACACCGACAACACACACCGACAACACACACACACACCGACAACACACACACACACACCGACAACACACACACACACCGACAACACACACACACACACACCGACAACACACACACACACACCGACAACACACACACACACCGACAACACACACACACACACCGACAACACACACACACACACACACACACCGACAACACACACACACACCGACAACACACACACACACTGACAACACACACACACACACCGACAACACACACACACACACACCGACAACACACACACACACACACACCGACAACACACACACACACACACACCGACAACACACACACACCGACAACACACACACACACACACACACTCAGACAACACACACACCGACAACACACACACACACAACACACACACACACCGACAACACACACACACACACACACCGACAACACACACACACACACACCGACAACACACACACACACACCGACAACACACACACACCGACAACACACACACACACACACCGACAACACACACACACCGACAACACACACACACACACACACCGACAACACACACACACACACACACACACCGACAACACACACACACACACACCGACAACACACACACACACACACACACACCGACAACACACACACACACACACCGATAACACACACACACCGACAACACACACACACACACACACACACACACACCGACAACACACACACACACCGACAACACACACACACACACCGACAACACACACACACACACCGACAACACACACACAAACACAGACAACACACACACACAAACACCAGCAACACACACACACACACCGAAAACACACACACACACACACCCACAACACACACACACCGACAACACACACACACACACACCGACAACACACACACACACACACCAACAACACACACACACACACACACTGACAACACACACACACACACACCGACAACACACACACACACACACCGACAACACACACACACACCGACAACACACACACACACACACACCGACAACACACACACACCGACAACACACACACACACACACACACTCAGACAACACACACACCGACAACACACACACACACAACACACACACACACCGACAACACACACACACACACCGACAACACACACACACACACACCGACAACACATAAACACACACACACACACACCGACAACACACACACACACACCGACAACACATAAACACACACACACACCGACAACACACACACACACACCGACAACACACACACACACACACCGACAACACATAAACACACACACACACACACCGACAACACACACACACACACCGACAACACACACACACACACCGACAACACACACACACACACCGACAACACACACACACACACACACCGACAACACACACACACACACACCGACAACACACACACACACACCGGCAACACACACACACACACCGACAACACACACACACACACACCGACAACACACACACACACACACACACACACACACACACACACACCGACAACACACACACACACACACACCGACAACACACACACACACAAACAACACACACACACACAACACACACACACACACACCGACAACACACACACACACACCGACAACACACACACACACACACACCGACAACACACACACACACACACCGACAACACACACACACACCGACAACACACACACACACACACCGACAACACACACACACACACAACACACACACACACACCGACAACACACACACACACACACACCGACAACACACACACACACACACACACACACACACACACACACACCGACAACACACACACACACACACATCGACAACACACACACACACAAACACCAGCAACACACACACACACACTGAAAACACACACACACACACACCCACAACACACACACACCGACAACACACACACACACACACCGACAACACAAACACACACACACCGACAACACACACACACACACACACTGACAACACACACACACACACACCGACAACACACACACACACACACCGACAACACACACACACACACACACACACACACACACACCGACAACACACACACACACACACACCGACAACACACACACACCGACAACACACACACACACACACACACACTCAGACAACACACACACCGACAACACACACACACACAACACACACACACACCGACAACACACACACACACACACACCGACAACACACACACACACACACCGACAACACACACACACACACCGACAACACACACACACCGACAACACACACACACACACACCGACAACACACACACACCGACAACACACACACACACACACACCGACAACACACACACACACACACACACACCGACAACACACACACACACACACACACACCGACAACACACACACACACACACACACACCGACAACACACACACACACACACCGATAACACACACACACCGACAACACACACACACACACACACACACACACACCGACAACACACACACACACCGACAACACACACACACACACCGACAACACACACACACACACACCGACAACACACACACAAACACAGACAACACACACACACACCGACAACACACACACACACACACCGACAACACACACACACACCGACAACACATAAACACACACACACCGACAACACACACACACACACACCGACAACACACACACACACACCGACAACACACACACACACACCGACCACACACACACACACCGACAACACACACACACACACACACCGACAACACAAACACACACACACACCGACAACACACACACACACACACCGACAACACACACACCGACAACACACACACACACACACCGACAACACACACACACACACACAACGACAACACACACACACACACACACACACACACACACACACACACACACTGACAACACACACACACACCGACAACACACACACATACACACCGACAACACACACACACACCGACAACACACACACACACCGACAACACACACACACACACACACATACACACCGACAACACACACCGACAACACACACACACACCGACAACACACACACACACACCGACAACACACACACACACCGACAACACACACACACACACACCGACAACACACACACACACACCGACAACACACACACACACACACCGACAACACATAAACACACACACACCGACAACACACACACACACACTGACAACACACACACACACACCAACAACACACACACACACACCGACAACACACACACACCGACAACACACACACACACACACACACACCGACAACACACACACACACACCGACAACACACACACACACACACACTGACAACACACACACACACACACACACACACACACACACACACACACACACACACACACACACACACCGACAACACACACACACACACACACCGACAACACACACACACACAAACAACACACACACACACAACACACACACACACACACCGACAACACACACACACACACCGACAACACACACACACACACACCGACAACACACACACACACACACCGACAACACACACACACACACACACCGACAACACACACACACACACACCGACAACACACACACACACACAACACACACACACACACCGACAACACACACACACACACCGACAACACACACACACACACACACACACACACACACACACACACACCGACAACACACACACACACACACATCGACAACACACACACACACAAACACCAGCAACACACACACACACACCGAAAACACACACACACACACACCCACAACACACACACACCGACAACACACACACACACACACCGACAACACACACACACACACACCGACAACACACACACACACACACACTGACAACACACACACACCGACAACACACACACACACACACCGACAACACACACACACACACACACACACACACACCGACAACACACACACACACACACACCGACAACACACACACACCGACAACACACACACACACACACACACTCAGACAACACACACACCGACAACACACACACACACAACACACACACACACCGACAACACACACACACACACCGACAACACACACACACCGACAACACATAAACACACACACACACACACCGACAACACACACACACACACCGACAACACATAAACACACACACACACCGACAACACACACACACACACCGACAACACACACACACACACACCGACAACACATAAACACACACACACACACACCGACAACACACACACACACACCGACAACACACACACACACACCGACAACACACACACACACACCGACAACACACACACACACACACACCGACAACACACACACACACACACCGACAACACACACACACACACCGGCAACACACACACACACACCGACAACACACACACACACACACCGACAACACACACACACACACACACACACACACACACACACACACACCGACAACACACACACACACACACACCGACAACACACACACACACACACCGACAACACATAAACACACACACACCGACAACACACACACACACACTGACAACACACACACACACACACCGACAACACACACACACACACACACACACCGACAACACACACACACACCGACAACACACACACACACACCGACAACACACACACACACACACACACACCGACAACACACACACACACTGACAACACACACACACACACCGACAACACACACACACACACACACACACACCGACAACACACACACACACACCGACAACACACACACACACACCGACAACACATAAACACACACACACACACACCGACAACACACACACACACACACACCGACAACACATAAACACACACACACACCGACAACACACACACACACACCGACAACACACACACACACACACCGACAACACATAAACACACACACACACACACCGACAACACACACACACACACCGACAACACACACACACACACCGACAACACACACACACACACCGACAACACACACACACACACACACCGACAACACACACACACACACACACCGACAACACATAAACACACACACACACCGACAACACACACACACACACCGACAACACACACACACACACCGACAACACACACACACACACCGACAACACACACACACACACACACCGACAACACACACACACACACACCGACAACACACACACACACACCGGCAACACACACACACACACCGACAACACACACACACACACACACCGACAACACACACACACACACACACACACACACACACACACACACACACACACACACACACACACACACACACACACACCGACAACACACACACACACACCGACAACACACACACACACCGACAACACAAAAACACACACACACACACACACACACCGACAACACACACACACACACCGACAACACACACACACACACCGACAACACATAAACACACACACACCGACAACACACACACACACACACTGACAACACAGACACACACACACCGACAACACACACACACACACACACCGACAACACACACACACAAACCGACAACACACACACACACACCGACCACACACACACACACCGACAACACACACACACACACACACCGACAACACACACACACACACCGACAACACACACACACACACACACACACCGACAACACACACACACACCGATAACACACACACACACACACCAACAACACACACACACACACACACCGACCATTCACACACACACACACCGACAACACACACACACACACACACACACACACACACCGAAAACACACACACACACCGACAACAAACACACACACACCGACAACAGACACACACACACACCGACAACACACACACACACACCGACAACACACACACACACACACCGACAACACACACACACCGACAACACTGACACACACACACCGACAACACACACACACACCGAAAACACACACACACACACACCGACAACACACACACACACACACACCCACAACACACACACACACACACACCGACAACACACACACACACACACCGACAACACACACACACACACCGACAACACACACACACACACCGACCACACACACACACACACACCGACAACACACACACACACACACACCGACAACACAAACACACACACACACACACCGACAACACACACACACACACACCGACAACACACACACCGACAACACACACACACACACACCGACAACACACACACACACACACCGACAACACACACACACACACACCGACAACACACACACACACACAACACACACACACACACCGACAACACACACACACACACACACCGACAACACACACACACACACACACACACACACACACACCGACAACACACACACACACACACATCGACAACACACACACACACAAACACCAGCAACACACACACACACACTGAAAACACACACACACACACACCCACAACACACACACACCGACAACACACACACACACACACCGACAACACACACACACACACACCGACAACACACACACACACACACACTGACAACACACACACACACACACCGACAACACACACACACACACACCGACAACACACACACACACACACACACACACACACACACACACACCGACAACACACACACACACACACACCGACAACACACACACACCGACAACACACACACACACACACACACTCAGACAACACACACACCGACAACACACACACACACACAACACACACACACACCGACAACACACACACACACACACACCGACAACACACACACACACACACCGACAACACACACACACACACCGACAACACACACACACCGACAACACACACACACACACACCGACAACACACACACACCGACAACACACACACACACACACACCGACAACACACACACACACACACACACACCGACAACACACACACACACACACACACCGACAACACACACACACACACACACACCGACAACACACACACACCGATAACACACACACACCGACAACACACACACACACACACACACACACACCGACAACACACACACACACCGACAACACATAAACACACACACACCGACAACACACACACACACACACCGACAACACACACACACACACCGACAACACACACACACACACCGACCACACACACACACACCGACAACACACACACACACACACACCGACAACACAAACACACACACACACCGACAACACACACACACACACCGACAACACACACACCGACAACACACACACACACACACCGACAACACACACACACACACACAACGACAACACACACACACACACACACACACACACACACACACACACACACACACACTGACAACACACACACACACCGACAACACACACACATACACACCGACAACACACACACACACCGACAACACACACACACACCGACAACACACACACACACACACACACACACACCGACAACACACACCGACAACACACACACACACCGACAACACACACACACACACCGACAACACACACACACACCGACAACACACACACACACACACCGACAACACACACACACACACCGACAACACACACACACACCGACAACACACACACACACACCGACAACACACACACACACACACACACACCGACAACACACACACACACCGACAACACACACACACACTGACAACACACACACACACACCGACAACACACACACACACACACCGACAACACACACACACACACACACCGACAACACACACACACACACACCGACAACACACACACACACACACACTGACAACACACACACACACACCGAAAACACACACACACACACACCGACAACACACACACACACACACACTGACAACACACACACACACACCGACAACACACACACACACCGACAACACACACACACACACACACCGACAACACACACACACACACACCGACAACACATAAACACACACACACCGACAACACACACACACACACTGACAACACACACACACACACACCGACAACACACACACACACACACACACACCGACAACACATAAACACACACACACCGACAACACACACAAACACACTGACAACACACACACACACACCGACAACACACACACACACACACACACACCGACAACACACACACACACCGACAACACACACACACACACCGACAACACACACACACACACACACACACCGACAACACACACACACACCGACAACACACACACACACTGACAACACACACACACACACCGACAACACACACACACACACACACCGACAACACACACACACACACCGACAACACACACACACACACACACCGACAACACACACACACACCGACAACACACACACACACACCGACAACACACACACACACACACACCGACAACACACACACACACCGACAACACACACACACACTGACAACACACACACACACACCGACAACACACACACACACACACACCGACAACACACACACACACACCGACAACACACACACACACACACCGACAACACATAAACACACACACACACACACCGACAACACACACACACACACCGACAACACATAAACACACACACACACCGACAACACACACACACACAACGACAACACACACACACACACACCGACAACACATAAACACACACACACACACACCGACAACACACACACACACACCGACAACACACACACACACACCGACAACACACACACACACACCGACAACACACACACACACACACCGACAACACACACACACACACCGGCAACACACACACACACACCGACAACACACACACACACACACCGACAACACACACACACACACACACACACACACACACACACACACACCGACAACACACACACACACACACACCGACAACACACACACACACAAACAACACACACACACACAACACACACACACACACACCGACAACACACACACACACACCGACAACACACACACACACACACCGACAACACACACACACACACACCGACAACACACACACACACCGACAACACACACACACACACACCGACAACACACACACACACCGACAACACACACACACACACACACCGACAACACACACACACACACACCGACAACACATAAACACACACACACCGACAACACACACACACACACTGACAACACACACACACACACACCGACAACACACACACACACACACACACACTGACAACACACACACACACACCGACAACACACACACACACACACACACACCGACAACACACACACACACCGACAACACACACACACACACCGACAACACACACACACACACACACACACCGACAACACACACACACACCGACAAC
>NW_027675504.1:80000-150000 GCF_965601325.2 Salmo salar | reverse complement strand
ACGACAACACACACACACACACCGACAACACACACACACACACACCGACAACACACACACACACACACACCGACAACACACACACACACACCGACAACACACACACACACCGACAACACACACACACACACACACCGACAACACACACACACACACACCGACAACACATACACACACACACACCGACAACACACACACACACCGACAACACACACACACACACACCGACAACACACACACACACACACACCCACAACACACACACACACACACACCGACAACACACACACACACACACACTGACAACACACACACACACACCGACAAACACACACACACACACACCGACAACACACACACACACACACACCGACAACACACACACACACACCGACAACACACACACACACCGACAACACACACACACACACACACCGACAACACACACACACACACACCGACAACACAAAACACACACACACCGACAACACACACACACACACTGACAACACACACACACACACACCGACAACACACACACACACACACACACACCGACAACACACACACACACCGACAACACACACACACACACCGACAACACACACACACACACACACACCGACAACACACACACACACTGACAACACACACACACACACCGACAACACACACACACACACACACCGACAACACACACACACACACCGACAACACACACACACACACCGACAACACACACACACACACACCGACAACACACACACACACACACCGACAACACACACACACACACCGACAACACACACACACACACCGACAACACACACACACACACACACCGACAACACACACACACACACACACACACACACACACACACACACACACACACACACACACACACACACACACACACCGACAACACACACACACACACACACCGACAACACACACACACACACAACAACACACACACACACACACACACACACACACACACCGACAACACACACACACACACCGACAACACACACACACACACACCGACAACACACACACACACACACCGACAACACACACACACACACACCGACAACACACACACACACACACCGACAACACACACACACACACAACACACACACACACACCGACAACACACACACACACACCGACAACACACACACACACACACACACACACACACACACACACACCGACAACACACACACACACACACACGACAACACACACACACACAAACACCAGCAACACACACACACACACCGACAACACACACACACACACACCCACACACACACACACACCGACAACACACACACACACACACCGACAACACACACACACACACACCGACAACACACACACACACACACCGACAACACACACACACACACACCGACAACACACACACACACACACCGACAACACACACACACACACACACACACACACACCGACAACACACACACACACACACACCGACAACACACACACACCGACAACACACACACACACACACACACCGACAACACACACACCGACAACACACACACACACACACACACACACACCGACAACACACACACACACACCGACAACACACACACACCGACAACACAACACACACACACACACACACCGACAACACACACACACACACCAACAACACACACACACACACACACACCGACAACACACACACACACACACCGACAACACACACACACACACACCGACAACACACAACACACACACACACACACCGACAACACACACACACACACCGACAACACACACACACACACCGACAACACACACACACACACCGACAACACACACACACACACACACCGACAACACACACACACACACACCGACAACACACACACACACACCGACAACACACACACACACACCGACAACACACACACACACACACCGACAACACACACACACACACACACACACACACACACACACACACCGACAACACACACACACACACACACCGACAACACACACACACACACACCGACAACACAAACACACACACACCGACAACACACACACACACACCGACAACACACACACACACACACCGACAACACACACACACACACACACACACCGACAACACACACACACACCGACAACACACACACACACACCGACAACACACACACACACACACACACACCGACAACACACACACACACCGACAACACACACACACACACCGACAACACACACACACACACACACACACACCGACAACACACACACACACACCGACAACACACACACACACACACCGACAACACACACACACACACACACACACCGACAACACACACACACACACACACCGACAACACAACACACACACACACCGACAACACACACACACACACCGACAACACACACACACACACACCGACACACACACACACACACACACACCGACAACACACACACACACACCGACAACACACACACACACACCGACAACACACACACACACACCGACAACACACACACACACACACACCGACAACACACACACACACACACCGACAACACAACACACACACACACCGACAACACACACACACACACCGACAACACACACACACACACCGACAACACACACACACACACCGACACACACACACACACACACACCGACAACACACACACACACACACCGACAACACACACACACACACCGACAACACACACACACACACCGACAACACACACACACACACACACCGACAACACACACACACACACACACACACACACACACACACACACACACACACACACACACACACACACACACACACCGACAACACACACACACACACCGACAACACACACACACACCGACAACACACACACACACACACACACACACACACACACCGACAACACACACACACACACACGACAACACACACACACACACCGACAACACAAACACACACACACCGACAACACACACACACACACACGACAACACACACACACACACACCGACAACACACACACACACACACACCGACAACACACACACACAACACCGACAACACACACACACACACCGACACACACACACACACACCGACAACACACACACACACACACACCGACAACACACACACACACACCGACAACACACACACACACACACACACACCGACAACACACACACACACCGACAACACACACACACACACACCGACAACACACACACACACACACCGACAACACACACACACACACCGACAACACACACACACACACACACACACACACACACACCGAAACACACACACACACACCGACAACACACACACACACACCGACAACACACACACACACACACACCGACAACACACACACACACACCGACAACACACACACACACACACCGACAACACACACACACACGACAACACACACACACACACACCGACAACACACACACACACCGACAACACACACACACACACACCGACAACACACACACACACACACACCGACAACACACACACACACACACACCGACAACACACACACACACACACACCGACAACACACACACACACACACACCGACAACACACACACACACACCGACAACACACACACACACCGACAACACACACACACACACACACCGACAACACACACACACACACACCGACAACACACACACACACACACACCGACAACACACACACACACACCGACAACACACACACACACACACCGACAACACACACACACACACACACACACCGACACACACACACACACACCGACAACACACACACACACACCGACAACACACACACACACACACACACACCGACAACACACACACACACACCGACAACACACACACACACACCGACAACACACACACACACACACACCGACAACACACACACACACACCGACAACACACACACACACACCGACAACACACACACACACACACACCGACAACACACACACACACACACCGACAACACACACACACACACCGACAACACACACACACACACCGACAACACACACACACACACACACCGACAACACACACACACACACACACACACACACACACACACACCGACACACACACACACACACCGACAACACACACACACACACACACCGACAACACACACACACACACACAACACACACACACACACACACACACACACACACCGACAACACACACACACACACCGACAACACACACACACACACACGACAACACACACACACACACACACACCGACAACACACACACACACACACCGACAACACACACACACACACAACACACACACACACACCGACAACACACACACACACACCGACAACACACACACACACACACCACACACACACACACACACACACCGACAACACACACACACACACACACGACAACACACACACACACACACACCACAACACACACACACACACCGACAACACACACACACACACACACACAACACACACACACCGACAACACACACACACACACACCGACAACACACACACACACACACCGACAACACACACACACACACACACGACAACACACACACACACACACCGACAACACACACACACACACACCGACAACACACACACACACACCGACAACACACACACACACACCGACAACACACACACACACACACACCGACAACACACACACACACGACAACACACACACACACACACACACACAGACACACACACACCGACACACACACACACACACACACACACACACACACCGACAACACACACACACACACACCGACAACACACACACACACACACACACACACACACACACACACACCGACAACACACACACACACACCGACAACACACACACACACACACCGACAACACACACACACACACCGACAACACACACACACACACACCGACAACACAACACACACACACACACCGACAACACACACACACACACACCGACAACACACACACCACACACCGACAACACACACACACACACCGACAACACACACACACACACACACACGACAACACACACACACACACACCGACAACACACACACACACACCGACAACACACACACACACACCGACAACACACACACACACACACCGACAACACACACACACACACACACACACACACACACACACACACACCGACAACACACACACACACACACCGACAACACACACACACACACACACACACACACACACACACAACACACACACACACACACCGACAACACACACACACACACCGACAACACACACACACACACACACCGACAACACACACACACACACACCGACAACACACACACACACCGACAACACACACACACACACACCGACAACACACACACACACACCGACACACACACACACACACCGACAACACACACACACACACACACGACAACACACACACACACACACACACACACACACACACACCACACACACACACACACACACCGACAACACACACACACACACACCGACAACACACACACACACAAACACCAGACAACACACACACACACACCGACAACACACACACACACACACCGCACACACACACACACACCGACACACACACACACACACCGACAACACACACACACACACACCGACAACACACACACACACACACACGACAACACACACACACACACACCGACAACACACACACACACACACCGACACACACACACACACACACACACACACACACACACACACACACCGACAACACACACACACACACACACCGACAACACACACACACACACAACAACACACACACACACAACACACACACACACACACCGACAACACACACACACACACCGACAACACACACACACACACACACCGACAACACACACACACACACACCGACAACACACACACACACCGACAACACACACACACACACACCGACAACACACACACACACACAACACACACACACACACCGACAACACACACACACACACACACCGACAACACACACACACACACACACACACACACACACACACACACACCGACAACACACACACACACACACACGACAACACACACACACACACACACCACAACACACACACACACACGACAACACACACACACACACACACCACACACACACACACACCGACAACACACACACACACCGACAACACACACACACACACACCGACAACACACACACACACACACACCGACAACACACACACACACACACCGACAACACACACACACACACACCGACAACACACACACACACCACACACACACACACACACACACCGACAACACACACACACACACACACCGACAACACACACACACACGACAACACACACACACACACACACACACACACACACACACACACCGACAACACACACACACACACCGACACACACACACACACACCGACAACACACACACACACACACACCGACAACACACACACACACACACCGACAACACACACACACACACCGACAACACACACACACCGACAACACACACACACACACACACCGACAACACACACACACCGACAACACACACACACACACACACCGACAACACACACACACACACACACACACCGACAACACACACACACACACACCGACAACACACACACACACACACACACACGACAACACACACACACACACACCGACACACACACACACACCGACAACACACACACACACACACACACACACACACACCGACAACACACACACACACCGACAACACACACACACACACCGACAACACACACACACACACCGACAACACACACACACACACACCGACAACACACACACACACACACCAGCAACACACACACACACACCGACAACACACACACACACACACCACACAACACACACACACCGACAACACACACACACACACACCGACAACACACACACACACACACCGACAACACACACACACACACACACTGACAACACACACACACACACACCGACAACACACACACACACACACCGACAACACACACACACACCGACAACACACACACACACACACACCGACAACACACACACACCGACAACACACACACACACACACACACACAGACAACACACACACCGACAACACACACACACACACACACACACACACACCGACAACACACACACACACACCGACAACACACACACACACACACCGACAACACATAAACACACACACACACACACCGACAACACACACACACACACCGACAACACATAAACACACACACACACCGACAACACACACACACACACCGACAACACACACACACACACACCGACAACACATAAACACACACACACACACACCGACAACACACACACACACACCGACAACACACACACACACACCGACAACACACACACACACACCGACAACACACACACACACACACACCGACAACACACACACACACACACCGACAACACACACACACACACCGACAACACACACACACACACCGACAACACACACACACACACACCGACAACACACACACACACACACACACACACACACACACACACCGACAACACACACACACACACACACCGACAACACACACACACACAAACAACACACACACACACAACACACACACACACACACCGACAACACACACACACACACCGACAACACACACACACACACACACCGACAACACACACACACACACACCGACAACACACACACACACACCGACAACACACACACACACACACCGACAACACACACACACACACACACACACACACACACACCGACAACACACACACACACACACACCGACAACACACACACACACACACACACACACACACACACACACACCGACAACACACACACACACACACACGACAACACACACACACACAAACACCAGCAACACACACACACACACCGACAACACACACACACACACACCCACAACACACACACACCGACAACACACACACACACACACCGACAACACACACACACACACACCGACAACACACACACACACACACACGACAACACACACACACACACACCGACAACACACACACACACACACCGACAACACACACACACACACAC
This sequence comes from Salmo salar, assembly GCF_965601325.2. Classification (NCBI taxonomy): domain Eukaryota; kingdom Metazoa; phylum Chordata; class Actinopteri; order Salmoniformes; family Salmonidae; genus Salmo; species Salmo salar. The sequence continues at coordinate 141,736 of NW_027675504.1, read as the reverse complement.
ACACACACACACACACCGACAACACACACACACACACACACCGACAACACACACACACCGACAACACACACACACACACACACACACACAGACAACACACACACCGACAACACACACACACACAACACACACACACACCGACAACACACACACACACACACACCGACAACACACACACACACACACCGACAACACACACACACACACCGACAACACACACACACCGACAACACACACACACACACACCGACAACACACACACACCGACAACACACACACACACACACACCGACAACACACACACACACACACACACACCGACAACACACACACACACACACACACCGACAACACCACACACACACACACACACCGACAACACACACACACACACACCGACAACACACACACACCGACAACACACACACACACACACACACACACACACCGACAACACACACACACACCGACAACACACACACACACACCGACAACACACACACACACACACCGACAACACACACACAACACACAGACAACACACACACACACCGACAACACACACACACACACACACACACACACACACACACACACACACACACACACCGACAACACACACACACACACCGACAACACACACACACACCGACAACACAAACACACACACACACACACACACACCGACAACACACTCACACACACCGACAACACACACACACACACCGACAACACATAAACACACACACACCGACAACACACACACACACACACTGACAACACAGACACACACACACCGACAACACACACACACACACACACCGACAACACACACACACAAACCGACAACACACACACACACACCGACCACACACACACACACCGACAACACACACACACACACACACCGACAACACACACACACACACCGACAACACACACACACACACACACACACCGACAACACACACACACACCGATAACACACACACACACACACCAACAACACACACACACACACACACCGACCATTCACACACACACACACCGACAACACACACACACACACACACACACACACACACACCGAAAACACACACACACACCGACAACAAACACACACACACCGACAACAGACACACACACACACACCGACAACACACACACACACACCGACAACACACACACACACACACCGACAACACACACACACCGACAACACTGACACACACACACCGACAACACACACACACACCGAAAACACACACACACACACACCGACAACACACACACACACACACACCCACAACACACACACACACACACACCGACAACACACACACACACACACACTGACAACACACACACACACCGAAAACACACACACACACACCGACAACACACACACACACACACACCGACAACACACACACACACACCGACAACACACACACACACCGACAACACACACACACACACACACCGACAACACACACACACACACACCGACAACACATAAACACACACACACCGACAACACACACACACACACTGACAACACACACACACACACACCGACAACACACACACACACACAACACACACACACACACCGACAACACACACACACACACACACCGACAACACACACACACACAAACAACACACACACACACAACACACACACACACACACCGACAACACACACACACACACCGACAACACACACACACACACACACCGACAACACACACACACACACACCGACAACACACACACACACACCGACAACACACACACACACACACCGACAACACATAAACACACACACACACACACCGACAACACACACACACACACCGACAACACACACACACACACCGACAACACACACACACACACCGACAACACACACACACACACACACCGACAACACACACACACACACACCGACAACACACACACACACACCGGCAACACACACACACACACCGACAACACACACACACACACACCGACAACACACACACACACACACACACACACACACACACACACACCGACAACACACACACACACACACACCGACAACACACACACACACACACCGACAACACATAAACACACACACACCGACAACACACACACACACACTGACAACACACACACACACACACCGACAACACACACACACACACACACACACCGACAACACACACACACACCGACAACACACACACACACACCGACAACACACACACACACACACACACACCGACAACACACACACACACTGACAACACACACACACACACCGACAACACACACACACACACACACACACACCGACAACACACACACACACACCGACAACACACACACACACACACCGACAACACATAACACACACACACACACACCGACAACACACACACACACACACACCGACAACACATAAACACACACACACACCGACAACACACACACACACACCGACAACACACACACACACACACCGACAACACATAAACACACACACACACACACCGACAACACACACACACACACCGACAACACACACACACACACCGACAACACACACACACACACCGACAACACACACACACACACACACCGACAACACACACACACACACACACCGACAACACATAAACACACACACACACCGACAACACACACACACACACCGACAACACACACACACACACCGACAACACACACACACACACCGACAACACACACACACACACACACCGACAACACACACACACACACACCGACAACACACACACACACACCGGCAACACACACACACACACCGACAACACACACACACACACACACCGACAACACACACACACACACACACACACACACACACACACACACACACACACACACACACACACACACACACACCGACAACACACACACACACACCGACAACACACACACACACCGACAACACAAACACACACACACACACACACACACACCGACAACACACACACACACACCGACAACACACACACACACACCGACAACACATAAACACACACACACCGACAACACACACACACACACACTGACAACACAGACACACACACACCGACAACACACACACACACACACACCGACAACACACACACACAAACCGACAACACACACACACACACCGACCACACACACACACACCGACAACACACACACACACACACACCGACAACACACACACACACACCGACAACACACACACACACACACACACACCGACAACACACACACACACCGATAACACACACACACACACACCAACAACACACACACACACACACACCGACCATTCACACACACACACACCGACAACACACACACACACACACACACACACACACCGAAAACACACACACACACCGACAACAAACACACACACACCGACAACAGACACACACACACACACCGACAACACACACACACACACCGACAACACACACACACACACACCGACAACACACACACACCGACAACACTGACACACACACACCGACAACACACACACACACCGAAAACACACACACACACACACCGACAACACACACACACACACACACCCACAACACACACACACACACACACCGACAACACACACACACACACACACTGACAACACACACACACACCGAAAACACACACACACACACACACCGACAACACACACACACACACACACCGACAACACACACACACACACCGACAACACACACACACACCGACAACACACACACACACACACACCGACAACACACACACACACACACCGACAACACATAAACACACACACACCGACAACACACACACACACACTGACAACACACACACACACACACCGACAACACACACACACACACACACACACCGACAACACACACACACACCGACAACACACACACACACACCGACAACACACACACACACACACACACACCGACAACACACACACACACTGACAACACACACACACACACCGACAACACACACACACACACACACCGACAACACACACACACACACCGACAACACACACACACACACCGACAACACACACACACACACACACCGACAACACAGACACACACACACCGACAACACACACACACACACCGGCAACACACACACACACACCGACAACACACACACACACACACACCGACAACACACACACACACACACACACACACACACACACACACACACACACACACACACACACCGACAACACACACACACACACACACACAACACACACACACACACACCGACAACACACACACACACACCGACAACACACACACACACACACACCGACAACACACACACACACACACCGACAACACACACACACACACCGACAACACACACACACACACACCGACAACACATAAACACACACACACACACACCGACAACACACACACACACACCGACAACACACACACACACACCGACAACACACACACACACACCGACAACACACACACACACACACACCGACAACACACACACACACACACCGACAACACACACACACACACCGACAACACACACACACACACACCGACAACACACACACACACACACACACACACACACACACACACACCGACAACACACACACACACACACACCGACAACACACACACACACACACCGACAACACATAAACACACACACACCGACAACACACACACACACACTGACAACACACACACACACACACCGACAACACACACACACACACACACACACACCGACAACACACACACACACCGACAACACACACACACACACCGACAACACACACACACACACACACACACCGACAACACACACACACACTGACAACACACACACACACACCGACAACACACACACACACACACACACACACCGACAACACACACACACACACCGACAACACACACACACACACACCGACAACACATAAACACACACACACACACACCGACAACACACACACACACACACACCGACAACACATAAACACACACACACACCGACAACACACACACACACACCGACAACACACACACACACACACCGACAACACATAAACACACACACACACACACCGACAACACACACACACACACCGACAACACACACACACACACCGACAACACACACACACACACCGACAACACACACACACACACACACCGACAACACACACACACACACACACCGACAACACATAAACACACACACACACCGACAACACACACACACACACCGACAACACACACACACACACCGACAACACACACACACACACCGACAACACACACACACACACACACCGACAACACACACACACACACACCGACAACACACACACACACACCGGCAACACACACACACACACCGACAACACACACACACACACACACCGACAACACACACACACACACACACACACACACACACACACACACACACACACACACACACACACACACACACACACACCGACAACACACACACACACACCGACAACACACACACACACCGACAACACAAACACACACACACACACACACACACACCGACAACACACACACACACACCGACAACACACACACACACACCGACAACACATAAACACACACACACCGACAACACACACACACACACACTGACAACACAGACACACACACACCGACAACACACACACACACACACACCGACAACACACACACACAAACCGACAACACACACACACACACCGACCACACACACACACACCGACAACACACACACACACACACACCGACAACACACACACACACACCGACAACACACACACACACACACACACACCGACAACACACACACACACCGATAACACACACACACACACACCAACAACACACACACACACACACACCGACCATTCACACACACACACACCGACAACACACACACACACACACACACACACACACACACCGAAAACACACACACACACCGACAACAAACACACACACACCGACAACAGACACACACACACACACCGACAACACACACACACACACCGACAACACACACACACACACACCGACAACACACACACACCGACAACACTGACACACACACACCGACAACACACACACACACCGAAAACACACACACACACACACCGACAACACACACACACACACACACCCACAACACACACACACACACACACCGACAACACACACACACACACACACTGACAACACACACACACACCGAAAACACACACACACACACACACCGACAACACACACACACACACACACCGACAACACACACACACACACCGACAACACACACACACACCGACAACACACACACACACACACACCGACAACACACACACACACACACCGACAACACATAAACACACACACACCGACAACACACACACACACACTGACAACACACACACACACACACCGACAACACACACACACACACACACACACCGACAACACACACACACACCGACAACACACACACACACACCGACAACACACACACACACACACACACACCGACAACACACACACACACTGACAACACACACACACACACCGACAACACACACACACACACACACCGACAACACACACACACACACCGACAACACACACACACACACCGACAACACACACACACACACACACCGACAACACAGACACACACACACCGACAACACACACACACACACCGGCAACACACACACACACACCGACAACACACACACACACACACACCGACAACACACACACACACACACACACACACACACACACACACACACACACACACACACACACCGACAACACACACACACACACACACCGACAACACACACACACACAAACAACACACACACACACAACACACACACACACACACCGACAACACACACACACACACCGACAACACACACACACACACACCGACAACACACACACACACACACACACCGACAACACACACACACACACACCGACAACACACACACACACACAACACACACACACACACCGACAACACACACACACACACCGACAACACACACACACACACACACACACACACACACACACACACACCGACAACACACACACACACACACATCGACAACACACACACACACAAACACCAGCAACACACACACACACACCGAAAACACACACACCCACAACACACACACACCGACAACACACACACACACACACCGACAACACACACACACACACACCGACAACACACACACACACACACACTGACAACACACACACACACACACCGACAACACACACACACACACACCGACAACACACACACACACACACACACACACACACACACCGACAACACACACACACACACACACCGACAACACACACACACCGACAACACACACACACACACACACACTCAGACAACACACACACCGACAACACACACACACACAACACACACACACACCGACAACACACACACACACACCGACAACACACACACACCGACAACACATAAACACACACACACACACACCGACAACACACACACACACACCTACAACACATAAACACACACACACACCGACAACACACACACACACACCGACAACACACACACACACACACCGACAACACATAAACACACACACACACACCGACAACACACACACACACACCGACAACACACACACACACACCGACAACACACACACACACACCGACAACACACACACACACACACACCGACAACACACACACACACACACCGACAACACACACACACACACCGACAACACACACACACACACCGACAACACACACACACACACACCGACAACACACACACACCGACAACACTGACACACACACACCGACAACACACACACACACCGAAAACACACACACACACACACCGACAACACACACACACACACACACCCACAACACACACACACACACACACCGACAACACACACACACACACACACTGACAACACACACACACACCGAAAACACACACACACACACACACCGACAACACACACACACACACACACCGACAACACACACACACACACCGACAACACACACACACACCGACAACACACACACACACACACACCGACAACACACACACACACACACCGACAACACATAAACACACACACACCGACAACACACACACACACACTGACAACACACACACACACACACCGACAACACACACACACACACACACACACCGACAACACACACACACACCGACAACACACACACACACACCGACAACACACACACACACACACACACACCGACAACACACACACACACTGACAACACACACACACACACCGACAACACACACACACACACACACCGACAACACACACACACACACCGACAACACACACACACACACCGACAACACACACACACACACACACCGACAACACAGACACACACACACCGACAACACACACACACACACCGGCAACACACACACACACACCGACAACACACACACACACACACACCGACAACACACACACACACACACACACACACACACACACACACACACACACACACACACACACCGACAACACACACACACACACACACCGACAACACACACACACACAAACAACACACACACACACAACACACACACACACACACCGACAACACACACACACACACCGACAACACACACACACACACACCGACAACACACACACACACACACACACCGACAACACACACACACACACACCGACAACACACACACACACACAACACACACACACACACCGACAACACACACACACACACCGACAACACACACACACACACACACACACACACACACACACACACACCGACAACACACACACACACACACATCGACAACACACACACACACAAACACCAGCAACACACACACACACACCGAAAACACACACACCCACAACACACACACACCGACAACACACACACACACACACCGACAACACACACACACACACACCGACAACACACACACACACACACACTGACAACACACACACACACACACCGACAACACACACACACACACACCGACAACACACACACACACACACACACACACACACACACCGACAACACACACACACACACACACCGACAACACACACACACCGACAACACACACACACACACACACACTCAGACAACACACACACCGACAACACACACACACACAACACACACACACACCGACAACACACACACACACACCGACAACACACACACACCGACAACACATAAACACACACACACACACACCGACAACACACACACACACACCTACAACACATAAACACACACACACACCGACAACACACACACACACACCGACAACACACACACACACACACCGACAACACATAAACACACACACACACACCGACAACACACACACACACACCGACAACACACACACACACACCGACAACACACACACACACACCGACAACACACACACACACACACACCGACAACACACACACACACACACCGACAACACACACACACACACCGGCAACACACACACACACACCGACAACACACACACACACACACCGACAACACACACACACACACACACACACACACACACACACACACACACACCGACAACACACACACACACACACACCGACAACACACACACACACAAACAACACACACACACACAACACACACACACACACACCGACAACACACACACACACACCGACAACACACACACACACACACACCGACAACACACACACACACACACCGACAACACACACACACACCGACAACACACACACACACACACCGACAACACACACACACACACAACACACACACACACACCGACAACACACACACACACACACACCGACAACACACACACACACACACACACACACACACACACACACACACACACGACAACACACACACACACACACATCGACAACACACACACACACAAACACCAGCAACACACACACACACACTGAAAACACACACACACACACACCCACAACACACACACACCGACAACACACACACACACCGACAACACACACACACACACACCGACAACACACACACACACACACACTGACAACACACACACACACACACCGACAACACACACACACATACACCGACAACACACACACACACACACACACACACACACACCGACAACACACACACACACACACACCGACAACACACACACACCGACAACACACACACACACACACACACTCAGACAACACACACACCGACAACACACACACACACAACACACACACACACCGACAACACACACACACACACACACCGACAACACACACACACACACACCGACAACACACACACACACACCGACAACACACACACACCGACAACACACACACACACACACCGACAACACACACACACCGACAACACACACACACACACACACCGACAACACACACACACACACACACCGACAACACAGACACACACACACCGACAACACACACACACACACCGACAACACACACACACACACACACACACCGACAACACACACACACACACACACACACACACACCGACAACACACACACACACCGACAACACACACACACACACCGACAACACACACACACACACCGACAACACACACACAAACACAGACAACACACACACACAAACACCAGCAACACACACACACACACCGAAAACACACACACACACACACCCACAACACACACACACCGACAACACACACACACACACACCGACAACACACACACACACACACCAACAACACACACACACACACACACTGACAACACACACACACACACACCGACAACACACACACACACACACCGACAACACACACACACACCGACAACACACACACACACACACACCGACAACACACACACACCGACAACACACACACACACACACACACTCAGACAACACACACACCGACAACACACACACACACAACACACACACACACCGACAACACACACACACACACCGACAACACACACACACACACACCGACAACACATAAACACACACACACACACACCGACAACACACACACACACACCGACAACACATAAACACACACACACACCGACAACACACACACACACACCGACAACACACACACACACACACCGACAACACATAAACACACACACACACACACCGACAACACACACACACACACCGACAACACACACACACACACCGACAACACACACACACACACCGACAACACACACACACACACCGACAACACACACACACACACACCGACAACACACACACACACACCGGCAACACACACACACACACCGACAACACACACACACACACACCGACAACACACACACACACACACACACACACACACACACACCGACAACACACACACACACACACACCGACAACACACACACACACAAACAACACACACACACACAACACACACACACACACACCGACAACACACACACACACACCGACAACACACACACACACACACACCGACAACACACACACACACACACCGACAACACACACACACACCGACAACACACACACACACACACCGACAACACACACACACACACAACACACACACACACACCGACAACACACACACACACACACACCGACAACACACACACACACACACACACACACACACACACACACACCGACAACACACACACACACACACATCGACAACACACACACACACAAACACCAGCAACACACACACACACACTGAAAACACACACACACACACACCCACAACACACACACACCGACAACACACACACACACACACCGACAACACACACACACACACACCGACAACACACACACACACACACACTGACAACACACACACACACACACCGACAACACACACACACACACACCGACAACACACACACACACACACACACACACACACACACCGACAACACACACACACACACACACCGACAACACACACACACCGACAACACACACACACACACACACACACTCAGACAACACACACACCGACAACACACACACACACAACACACACACACACCGACAACACACACACACACACACACCGACAACACACACACACACACACCGACAACACACACACACACACCGACAACACACACACACCGACAACACACACACACACACACCGACAACACACACACACCGACAACACACACACACACACACACCGACAACACACACACACACACACACACACCGACAACACACACACACACACACACACCGACAACACACACACACACACACACACACCGACAACACACACACACACACACCGATAACACACACACACCGACAACACACACACACACACACACACACACACACACCGACAACACACACACACACCGACAACACACACACACACACCGACAACACACACACACACACACCGACAACACACACACAAACACAGACAACACACACACACACCGACAACACACACACACACACACCGACAACACACACACACACCGACAACACATAAACACACACACACCGACAACACACACACACACACACCGACAACACACACACACACACCGACAACACACACACACACACCGACCACACACACACACACCGACAACACACACACACACACACACCGACAACACAAACACACACACACACCGACAACACACACACGCACACACCGACAACACACACACCGACAACACACACACACACACACCGACAACACACACACACACACACAACGACAACACACACACACACACACACACACACACACACACACTGACAACACACACACACACCGACAACACACACACATACACACCGACAACACACACACACACCGACAACACACACACACACCGACAACACACACACACACACACACACACACACCGACAACACACACCGACAACACACACACACACCGACAACACACACACACACACCGACAACACACACACACACCGACAACACACACACACACACACCGACAACACACACACACACACCGACAACACACACACACACACACCGACAACACATAAACACACACACACCGACAACACACACACACACACTGACAACACACACACACACACCAACAACACACACACACACACCGACAACACACACACACCGACAACACACACACACACACACACACCGACAACACACACACACACACCGACAACACACACACACACACACACTGACAACACACACACACACACACACACACACACACACACACACACACACACACACACACACACCGACAACACACACACACACACACACCGACAACACACACACACACAAACAACACACACACACACAACACACACACACACACACCGACAACACACACACACACACCGACAACACACACACACACACACCGACAACACACACACACACACACCGACAACACACACACACACACACACACCGACAACACACACACACACACACCGACAACACACACACACACACAACACACACACACACACCGACAACACACACACACACACCGACAACACACACACACACACACACACACACACACACACACACACCGACAACACACACACACACACACATCGACAACACACACACACACAAACACCAGCAACACACACACACACACCGAAAACACACACACACACACACCCACAACACACACACACCGACAACACACACACACACACACCGACAACACACACACACACACACCGACAACACACACACACACACACACTGACAACACACACACACCGACAACACACACACACACACACCGACAACACACACACACACACACACACACACACACCGACAACACACACACACACACACACCGACAACACACACACACCGACAACACACACACACACACACACACTCAGACAACACACACACCGACAACACACACACACACAACACACACACACACCGACAACACACACACACACACCGACAACACACACACACCGACAACACATAAACACACACACACACACCCGACAACACACACACACACACCGACAACACATAAACACACACACACACCGACAACACACACACACACACCGACAACACACACACACACACACCTACAACACATAAACACACACACACACACACCGACAACACACACACACACACCGACAACACACACACACACACCGACAACACACACACACACACCGACAACACACACACACACACACACCGACAACACACACACACACACACCGACAACACACACACACACACCGGCAACACACACACACACACCGACAACACACACACACACACACCGACAACACACACACACACACACACACACACACACACACACACACACCGACAACACACACACACACACACACCGACAACACACACACACACACACCGACAACACATAAACACACACACACCGACAACACACACACACACACTGACAACACACACACACACACACCGACAACACACACACACACACACACACACCGACAACACACACACACACCGACAACACACACACACACACCGACAACACACACACACACACACACACACCGACAACACACACACACACTGACAACACACACACACACACCGACAACACACACACACACACACACACACACCGACAACACACACACACACACCGACAACACACACACACACACACCGACAACACATAAACACACACACACACACACCGACAACACACACACACACACACACCGACAACACATAAACACACACACACACCGACAACACACACACACACACCGACAACACACACACACACACACCGACAACACATAAACACACACACACACACACCGACAACACACACACACACACCGACAACACACACACACACACCGACAACACACACACACACACCGACAACACACACACACACACACACCGACAACACACACACACACACACACCGACAACACATAAACACACACACACACCGACAACACACACACACACACCGACAACACACACACACACACCGACAACACACACACACACACCGACAACACACACACACACACACACCGACAACACACACACACACACACCGACAACACACACACACACACCGGCAACACACACACACACACCGACAACACACACACACACACACACCGACAACACACACACACACACACACACACACACACACACACACACACACACACACACACACACACACACACACCGACAACACACACACACACACCGACAACACACACACACACCGACAACACAAACACACACACACACACACACACACACCGACAACACACACACACACACCGACAACACACACACACACACCGACAACACATAAACACACACACACCGACAACACACACACACACACACTGACAACACAGACACACACACACCGACAACACACACACACACACACACCGACAACACACACACACAAACCGACAACACACACACACACACCGACCACACACACACACACCGACAACACACACACACACACACACCGACAACACACACACACACACCGACAACACACACACACACACACACACACCGACAACACACACACACACCGATAACACACACACACACACACCAACAACACACACACACACACACACCGACCATTCACACACACACACACCGACAACACACACACACACACACACACACACACACACCGAAAACACACACACACACCGACAACAAACACACACACACCGACAACAGACACACACACACACCGACAACACACACACACACACCGACAACACACACACACACACACCGACAACACACACACACCGACAACACTGACACACACACACCGACAACACACACACACACCGAAAACACACACACACACACACCGACAACACACACACACACACACACCCACAACACACACACACACACACACCGACAACACACACACACACACACCGACAACACACACACACACACCGACAACACACACACACACACCGACCACACACACACACACCGACAACACACACACACACACACACCGACAACACAAACACACACACACACACACCGACAACACACACACACACACACCGACAACACACACACCGACAACACACACACACACCGACAACACACACACACACACACCGACAACACACACACACACACACCGACAACACACACACACACACAACACACACACACACACCGACAACACACACACACACACACACCGACAACACACACACACACACACACACACACACACACACCGACAACACACACACACACACACATCGACAACACACACACACACAAACACCAGCAACACACACACACACACTGAAAACACACACACACACACACCCACAACACACACACACCGACAACACACACACACACACACCGACAACACACACACACACACACCGACAACACACACACACACACACACTGACAACACACACACACACACACCGACAACACACACACACACACACCGACAACACACACACACACACACACACACACACACACACACCGACAACACACACACACACACACACCGACAACACACACACACCGACAACACACACACACACACACACACTCAGACAACACACACACCGACAACACACACACACACACAACACACACACACACCGACAACACACACACACACACACACCGACAACACACACACACACACACCGACAACACACACACACACACCGACAACACACACACACCGACAACACACACACACACACACCGACAACACACACACACCGACAACACACACACACACACACACCGACAACACACACACACACACACACACACCGACAACACACACACACACACACACACCGACAACACACACACACACACACACACCGACAACACACACACACCGATAACACACACACACCGACAACACACACACACACACACACACACACACACACCGACAACACACACACACACCGACAACACATAAACACACACACACCGACAACACACACACACACACACCGACAACACACACACACACACCGACAACACACACACACACACCGACCACACACACACACACCGACAACACACACACACACACACACCGACAACACAAACACACACACACACACACCGACAACACACACACACACACCGACAACACACACACCGACAACACACACACACACACACCGACAACACACACACACACACACAACGACAACACACACACACACACACACACACACACACACACACACACACACACACACTGACAACACACACACACACCGACAACACACACACATACACACCGACAACACACACACACACCGACAACACACACACACACCGACAACACACACACACACACACACACACACACCGACAACACACACCGACAACACACACACACACCGACAACACACACACACACACCGACAACACACACACACACCGACAACACACACACACACACACCGACAACACACACACACACACCGACAACACACACACACACCGACAACACACACACACACACCGACAACACACACACACACACACACACACCGACAACACACACACACACCGACAACACACACACACACTGACAACACACACACACACACCGACAACACACACACACACACACCGACAACACACACACACACACACACCGACAACACACACACACACACACACCGACAACACACACACACCGACAACACACACACACACACACACACTCAGACAACACACACACCGACAACACACACACACACAACACACACACACACCGACAACACACACACACACACACACCGACAACACACACACACACACACCGACAACACACACACACACACCGACAACACACACACACCGACAACACACACACACACACACCGACAACACACACACACCGACAACACACACACACACACACACCGACAACACACACACACACACACACACACCGACAACACACACACACACACACCGACAACACACACACACACACACACACACCGACAACACACACACACACACACCGATAACACACACACACCGACAACACACACACACACACACACACACACACACCGACAACACACACACACACCGACAACACACACACACACACCGACAACACACACACACACACCGACAACACACACACAAACACAGACAACACACACACACAAACACCAGCAACACACACACACACACCGAAAACACACACACACACACACCCACAACACACACACACCGACAACACACACACACACACACCGACAACACACACACACACACACCAACAACACACACACACACACACACTGACAACACACACACACACACACCGACAACACACACACACACACACCGACAACACACACACACACCGACAACACACACACACACACACACCGACAACACACACACACCGACAACACACACACACACACACACACTCAGACAACACACACACCGACAACACACACACACACAACACACACACACACCGACAACACACACACACACACCGACAACACACACACACACACACCGACAACACATAAACACACACACACACACACCGACAACACACACACACACACCGACAACACATAAACACACACACACACCGACAACACACACACACACACCGACAACACACACACACACACACCGACAACACATAAACACACACACACACACACCGACAACACACACACACACACCGACAACACACACACACACACCGACAACACACACACACACACCGACAACACACACACACACACACACCGACAACACACACACACACACACCGACAACACACACACACACACCGGCAACACACACACACACACCGACAACACACACACACACACACCGACAACACACACACACACACACACACACACACACACACACACCGACAACACACACACACACACACACCGACAACACACACACACACAAACAACACACACACACACAACACACACACACACACACCGACAACACACACACACACACCGACAACACACACACACACACACACCGACAACACACACACACACACACCGACAACACACACACACACCGACAACACACACACACACACACCGACAACACACACACACACACAACACACACACACACACCGACAACACACACACACACACACACCGACAACACACACACACACACACACACACACACACACACACACACCGACAACACACACACACACACACATCGACAACACACACACACACAAACACCAGCAACACACACACACACACTGAAAACACACACACACACACACCCACAACACACACACACCGACAACACACACACACACACACCGACAACACAAACACACACACACCGACAACACACACACACACACACACTGACAACACACACACACACACACCGACAACACACACACACACACACCGACAACACACACACACACACACACACACACACACACACCGACAACACACACACACACACACACCGACAACACAAACACACCGACAACACACACACACACACACACACACTCAGACAACACACACACCGACAACACACACACACACAACACACACACACACCGACAACACACACACACACACACACCGACAACACACACACACACACACCGACAACACACACACACACACCGACAACACACACACACCGACAACACACACACACACACACCGACAACACACACACACCGACAACACACACACACACACACACCGACAACACACACACACACACACACACACCGACAACACACACACACACACACACACCGACAACACACACACACACACACACACACCGACAACACACACACACACACACCGATAACACACACACACCGACAACACACACACACACACACACACACACACACCGACAACACACACACACACCGACAACACACACACACACACCGACAACACACACACACACACACCGACAACACACACACAAACACAGACAACACACACACACACCGACAACACACACACACACACACCGACAACACACACACACACCGACAACACATAAACACACACACACCGACAACACACACACACACACACCGACAACACACACACACACACCGACAACACACACACACACACCGACCACACACACACACACCGACAACACACACACACACACACACCGACAACACAAACACACACACACACCGACAACACACACACACACACACCGACAACACACACACCGACAACACACACACACACACACCGACAACACACACACACACACACAACGACAACACACACACACACACACACACACACACACACACACACACACACTGACAACACACACACACACCGACAACACACACACATACACACCGACAACACACACACACACCGACAACACACACACACACCGACAACACACACACACACACACACATACACACCGACAACACACACCGACAACACACACACACACCGACAACACACACACACACACCGACAACACACACACACACCGACAACACACACACACACACACCGACAACACACACACACACACCGACAACACACACACACACACACCGACAACACATAAACACACACACACCGACAACACACACACACACACTGACAACACACACACACACACCAACAACACACACACACACACCGACAACACACACACACCGACAACACACACACACACACACACACACCGACAACACACACACACACACCGACAACACACACACACACACACACTGACAACACACACACACACACACACACACACACACACACACACACACACACACACACACACACACACCGACAACACACACACACACACACACCGACAACACACACACACACAAACAACACACACACACACAACACACACACACACACACCGACAACACACACACACACACCGGCAACACACACACACACACCGACAACACACACACACACACCACCGACAACACACACACACACACACACACACACACACACACACACACACCGACAACACACACACACACACACACCGACAACACACACACACACACACCGACAACACATAAACACACACACACCGACAACACACACACACACACTGACAACACACACACACACACACCGACAACACACACACACACACACACACACCGACAACACACACACACACCGACAACACACACACACACACCGACAACACACACACACACACACACACACCGACAACACACACACACACTGACAACACACACACACACACCGACAACACACACACACACACACACACACACACACCGACAACACACACACACACACCGACAACACACACACACACACACCGACAACACATAAACACACACACACACACACCGACAAACACACACACACACACACCGACAACACATAAACACACACACACACCGACAACACACACACACACACCGACAACACACACACACACACACCGACAACACATAAACACACACACACACACACCGACAACACACACACACACACCGACAACACACACACACACACCGACAACACACACACACACACCGACAACACACACACACACACACACCGACAACACACACACACACACACACCGACAACACATAAACACACACACACACCGACAACACACACACACACACCGACAACACACACACACACACCGACAACACACACACACACACCGACAACACACACACACACACACACCGACAACACACACACACACACACCGACAACACACACACACACACCGGCAACACACACACACACACCGACAACACACACACACACACACACCGACAACACACACACACACACACACACACACACACACACACACACACACACCACACACACACACACACACACCGACAACACACACACACACACCGACAACACACACACACACCGACAACACAAAAACACACACACACACACACACACACCGACAACACACACACACACACCGACAACACACACACACACACCGACAACACATAAACACACACACACCGACAACACACACACACACACACTGACAACACAGACACACACACACCGACAACACACACACACACACACACCGACAACACACACACACAAACCGACAACACACACACACACACCGACCACACACACACACACCGACAACACACACACACACACACACCGACAACACACACACACACACCGACAACACACACACACACACACACACACCGACAACACACACACACACCGATAACACACACACACACACACCAACAACACACACACACACACACACCGACCATTCACACACACACACACCGACAACACACACACACACACACACACACACACACACCGAAAACACACACACACACCGACAACAAACACACACACACCGACAACAGACACACACACACACCGACAACACACACACACACACCGACAACACACACACACACACACCGACAACACACACACACCGACAACACTGACACACACACACCGACAACACACACACACACCGAAAACACACACACACACACACACACACTCAGACAACACACACACCGACAACACACACACACACAACACACACACACACCGACAACACACACACACACACACACCGACAACACACACACACACACACCGACAACACACACACACACACCGACAACACACACACACCGACAACACACACACACACACACCGACAACACACACACACCGACAACACACACACACACACACACCGACAACACACACACACACACACACACACCGACAACACACACACACACACACACACCGACAACACACACACACACACACACACACCGACAACACACACACACACACACCGATAACACACACACACCGACAACACACACACACACACACACACACACACACCGACAACACACACACACACCGACAACACACACACACACACCGACAACACACACACACACACACCGACAACACACACACAAACACAGACAACACACACACACACCGACAACACACACACACACACACCGACAACACACACACACACCGACAACACATAAACACACACACACCGACAACACACACACACACACACCGACAACACACACACACACACCGACAACACACACACACACACCGACCACACACACACACACCGACAACACACACACACACACACACCGACAACACAAACACACACACACACCGACAACACACACACACACACACCGACAACACACACACCGACAACACACACACACACACACCGACAACACACACACACACACACAACGACAACACACACACACACACACACACACACACACACACACACACACACACACACTGACAACACACACACACACCGACAACACACACACATACACACCGACAACACACACACACACCGACAACACACACACACACCGACAACACACACACACACACACACATACACACCGACAACACACACCGACAACACACACACACACCGACAACACACACACACACACCGACAACACACACACACACCGACAACACACACACACACACACCGACAACACACACACACACACCGACAACACACACACACACACACCGACAACACATAAACACACACACACCGACAACACACACACACACACTGACAACACACACACACACACCAACAACACACACACACACACCGACAACACACACACACCGACAACACACACACACACACACACACACCGACAACACACACACACACACCGACAACACACACACACACACACACTGACAACACACACACACACACACACACACACACACACACACACACACACACACACACACACACACACCGACAACACACACACACACACACACCGACAACACACACACACACAAACAACACACACACACACAACACACACACACACACACCGACAACACACACACACACACCGACAACACACACACACACACACCGACAACACACACACACACACACCGACAACACACACACACACACACACCGACAACACACACACACACACACCGACAACACACACACACACACAACACACACACACACACCGACAACACACACACACACACCGACAACACACACACACACACACACACACACACACACACACACACACCGACAACACACACACACACACACATCGACAACACACACACACACAAACACCAGCAACACACACACACACACCGAAAACACACACACACACACACCCACAACACACACACACCGACAACACACACACACACACACCGACAACACACACACACACACACCGACAACACACACACACACACACACTGACAACACACACACACCGACAACACACACACACACACACCGACAACACACACACACACACACACACACACACACCGACAACACACACACACACACACACCGACAACACACACACACCGACAACACACACACACACACACACACTCAGACAACACACACACCGACAACACACACACACACAACACACACACACACCGACAACACACACACACACACCGACAACACACACACACCGACAACACATAAACACACACACACACACACCGACAACACACACACACACACCGACAACACATAAACACACACACACACCGACAACACACACACACACACCGACAACACACACACACACACACCGACAACACATAAACACACACACACACACACCGACAACACACACACACACACCGACAACACACACACACACACCGACAACACACACACACACACCGACAACACACACACACACACACACCGACAACACACACACACACACACCGACAACACACACACACACACCGGCAACACACACACACACACCGACAACACACACACACACACACCGACAACACACACACACACACACACACACACACACACACACACACACCGACAACACACACACACACACACACCGACAACACACACACACACACACCGACAACACATAAACACACACACACCGACAACACACACACACACACTGACAACACACACACACACACACCGACAACACACACACACACACACACACACCGACAACACACACACACACCGACAACACACACACACACACCGACAACACACACACACACACACACACACCGACAACACACACACACACTGACAACACACACACACACACCGACAACACACACACACACACACACACACACACACCGACAACACACACACACACACCGACAACACACACACACACACACCGACAACACATAAACACACACACACACACACCGACAACACACACACACACACACACCGACAACACATAAACACACACACACACCGACAACACACACACACACACCGACAACACACACACACACACACCGACAACACATAAACACACACACACACACACCGACAACACACACACACACACCGACAACACACACACACACACCGACAACACACACACACACACCGACAACACACACACACACACACACCGACAACACACACACACACACACACCGACAACACATAAACACACACACACACCGACAACACACACACACACACCGACAACACACACACACACACCGACAACACACACACACACACCGACAACACACACACACACACACACCGACAACACACACACACACACACCGACAACACACACACACACACCGGCAACACACACACACACACCGACAACACACACACACACACACACCGACAACACACACACACACACACACACACACACACACACACACACACACACACACACACACACACACACACCGACAACACACACACACACACCGACAACACACACACACACCGACAACACAAAAACACACACACACACACACACACACCGACAACACACACACACACACCGACAACACACACACACACACCGACAACACATAAACACACACACACCGACAACACACACACACACACACTGACAACACAGACACACACACACCGACAACACACACACACACACACACCGACAACACACACACACAAACCGACAACACACACACACACACCGACCACACACACACACACCGACAACACACACACACACACACACCGACAACACACACACACACACCGACAACACACACACACACACACACACACCGACAACACACACACACACCGATAACACACACACACACACACCAACAACACACACACACACACACACCGACCATTCACACACACACACACCGACAACACACACACACACACACACACACACACACACCGAAAACACACACACACACCGACAACAAACACACACACACCGACAACAGACACACACACACACCGACAACACACACACACACACCGACAACACACACACACACACACCGACAACACACACACACCGACAACACTGACACACACACACCGACAACACACACACACACCGAAAACACACACACACACACACCGACAACACACACACACACACACACCCACAACACACACACACACACACACCGACAACACACACACACACACACCGACAACACACACACACACACCGACAACACACACACACACACCGACCACACACACACACACACACCGACAACACACACACACACACACACCGACAACACAAACACACACACACACACACCGACAACACACACACACACACACCGACAACACACACACCGACAACACACACACACACACACCGACAACACACACACACACACACCGACAACACACACACACACACACCGACAACACACACACACACACAACACACACACACACACCGACAACACACACACACACACACACCGACAACACACACACACACACACACACACACACACACACCGACAACACACACACACACACACATCGACAACACACACACACACAAACACCAGCAACACACACACACACACTGAAAACACACACACACACACACCCACAACACACACACACCGACAACACACACACACACACACCGACAACACACACACACACACACCGACAACACACACACACACACACACTGACAACACACACACACACACACCGACAACACACACACACACACACCGACAACACACACACACACACACACACACACACACACACACACACCGACAACACACACACACACACACACCGACAACACACACACACCGACAACACACACACACACACACACACTCAGACAACACACACACCGACAACACACACACACACACAACACACACACACACCGACAACACACACACACACACACACCGACAACACACACACACACACACCGACAACACACACACACACACCGACAACACACACACACCGACAACACACACACACACACACCGACAACACACACACACCGACAACACACACACACACACACACCGACAACACACACACACACACACACACACCGACAACACACACACACACACACACACCGACAACACACACACACACACACACACCGACAACACACACACACCGATAACACACACACACCGACAACACACACACACACACACACACACACACACACCGACAACACACACACACACCGACAACACATAAACACACACACACCGACAACACACACACACACACACCGACAACACACACACACACACCGACAACACACACACACACACCGACCACACACACACACACCGACAACACACACACACACACACACCGACAACACAAACACACACACACACCGACAACACACACACACACACCGACAACACACACACCGACAACACACACACACACACACCGACAACACACACACACACACACAACGACAACACACACACACACACACACACACACACACACACACACACACACACACACTGACAACACACACACACACCGACAACACACACACATACACACCGACAACACACACACACACCGACAACACACACACACACCGACAACACACACACACACACACACACACACACCGACAACACACACCGACAACACACACACACACCGACAACACACACACACACACCGACAACACACACACACACCGACAACACACACACACACACACCGACAACACACACACACACACCGACAACACACACACACACCGACAACACACACACACACACCGACAACACACACACACACACACACACACCGACAACACACACACACACCGACAACACACACACACACTGACAACACACACACACACACCGACAACACACACACACACACACCGACAACACACACACACACACACACCGACAACACACACACACACACACCGACAACACACACACACACACACACTGACAACACACACACACACACCGAAAACACACACACACACACACCGACAACACACACACACACACACACCGACAACACACACACACCGACAACACACACACACACACCGACAACACACACACACACCGACAACACACACACACACACACACCCGACAACACACACACACACACACCGACAACACATAAACACACACACACCGACAACACACACACACACACTGACAACACACACACACACACACCGACAACACACACACACACACACACACACCGACAACACATAAACACACACACACCGACAACACACACAAACACACTGACAACACACACACACACACCGACAACACACACACACACACACACACACCGACAACACACACACACACCGACAACACACACACACACACCGACAACACACACACACACACACACACACCGACAACACACACACACACCGACAACACACACACACACTGACAACACACACACACACACCGACAACACACACACACACACACACCGACAACACACACACACACACCGACAACACACACACACACACACACCGACAACACACACACACACCGACAACACACACACACACACCGACAACACACACACACACACACACCGACAACACACACACACACCGACAACACACACACACACTGACAACACACACACACACACCGACAACACACACACACACACACACCGACAACACACACACACACACCGACAACACACACACACACACACCGACAACACATAAACACACACACACACACACCGACAACACACACACACACACCGACAACACATAAACACACACACACACCGACAACACACACACACACAACGACAACACACACACACACACACCGACAACACATAAACACACACACACACACACCGACAACACACACACACACACCGACAACACACACACACACACCGACAACACACACACACACACCGACAACACACACACACACACACCGACAACACACACACACACACCGGCAACACACACACACACACCGACAACACACACACACACACACCGACAACACACACACACACACACACACACACACACACACACACACCGACAACACACACACACACACACACCGACAACACACACACACACAAACAACACACACACACACAACACACACACACACACACCGACAACACACACACACACACCGACAACACACACACACACACACCGACAACACACACACACACACACCGACAACACACACACACACCGACAACACACACACACACACACCGACAACACACACACACACCGACAACACACACACACACACACACCGACAACACACACACACACACACCGACAACACATAAACACACACACACCGACAACACACACACACACACTGACAACACACACACACACACACCGACAACACACACACACACACACACACACTGACAACACACACACACACACCGACAACACACACACACACACACACACACCGACAACACACACACACACCGACAACACACACACACACACCGACAACACACACACACACACACACACACCGACAACACACACACACACCGACAACACACACACACACTGACAACACACACACACACACCGACAACACACACACACACACACACCGACAACACACACACACACACCGACAACACACACACACACACACCGACAACACATAAACACACACACACACACACCGACAACACACACACACACACCGACAACACATAAACACACACACACACCGACAACACACACACACACACCGACAACACACACACACACACACCGACAACACATAAACACACACACACACACACCGACAACACACACACACACACCGACAACACACACACACCGACAACACACACACACACACCGACAACACACACACACACACACACCGACAACACACACACACACACACCGACAACACACACACACACACACACACACACACACACACACACACACCGACAACACACACACACACACCGACAACACACACACACACAAACAACACACACACACACAACACACACACACACACACCGACAACACACACACACACACCGACAACACACACACACACACACACCGACAACACACAAACACACACACCGACAACACACACACACACCGACAACACACACACACACACACCGACAACACACACACACCGACAACACACACACACACACACACCGACAACACACACACACCGACAACACACACACACACACACCGACAACACACACACACACACACACCGACAACACACACACACACACACACACACACCGACAACACACACACACACACACACCGACAACACACACACACACACCGACAACACACACACACACACACACACACACACTGATAACACACACACACCGACAACACACACACACACACACACACACACACACCGACAACACACACACACACCGACAACACACACACACACACACCGACAACACACACACACACAACACACACACACACACCGACAACACACACACACACACCGACAACACACACACACACACCGACAACACACACACACACACACCGACAACAAACACACACACACCGACAACAGACACACACACACACACCGACAACACACACACACACACACCGACAACACACACACACACACACCGACAACACACACACACCGACAACACTGACACACACACACCGACAACACACACACACACCGACAACACACACACACACACACCGACAACACACACACACACTGACAACACACACACACACACCGACAACACACACACACACACACACCGACAACACACACACACACACCGACAACACACACACACACACACCGACAACACATAACACACACACACACACACCGACAACACACACACACACACCGACAACACATAACACACACACACACCGACAACACACACACACACACCGACAACACACACACACACACACCGACAACACATAACACACACACACACACACCGACAACACACACACACACACCGACAACACACACACACCGACAACACACACACACACACCGACAACACACACACACACACACACCGACAACACACACACACACACACCGACAACACACACACACACACACACACACACACACACACACACCGACAACACACACACACACACCGACAACACACACACACACAAACAACACACACACACACAACACACACACACACACACCGACAACACACACACACACACCGACAACACACACACACACACACACCGACAACACACAAACACACACACCGACAACACACACACACACCGACAACACACACACACACACACCGACAACACACACACACCGACAACACACACACACACACACACCGACAACACACACACACCGACAACACACACACACACACACCGACAACACACACACACACACACACCGACAACACACACACACACACACCGACAACACACACACACACACACCGACAACACACACACACCGACAACACTGACACACACACACCGACAACACACACACACACCGAAAACACACACACACACACACCGACAACACACACACACACTGACAACACACACACACACACCGACAACACACACACACACACACACCGACAACACACACACACACACCGACAACACACACACACACACACCGACAACACAACACACACACACACACACACCGACAACACACACACACACACCGACAACACATAACACACACACACACCGACAACACACACACACACACCGACAACACACACACACACACACCGACAACACATAAACACACACACACACACACCGACAACACACACACACACACCGACAACACACACACACCGACAACACACACACACACACCGACAACACACACACACACACACACCGACAACACACACACACACACACCGACAACACACACACACACACACACACACACACACACACACACCGACAACACACACACACACACCGACAACACACACACACACAAACAACACACACACACACAACACACACACACACACACCGACAACACACACACACACACCGACAACACACACACACACACACACCGACAACACACAAACACACACACCGACAACACACACACACACCGACAACACACACACACACACACCGACAACACACACACACCGACAACACACACACACACACACACCGACAACACACACACACCGACAACACACACACACACACACCGACAACACACACACACACACACACCGACAACACACACACACACACACACACACCGACAACACACACACACACACACACCGACAACACACACACACACACCGACAACACACACACACACACACACACACACACTGATAACACACACACACCGACAACACACACACACACACACACACACACACACCGACAACACACACACACACCGACAACACACACACACACACACCGACAACACACACACACACAACACACACACACACACCGACAACACACACACACACACCGACAACACACACACACACACCGAAAACACACACACACACACACCGACAACAAACACACACACACCGACAACAGACACACACACACACACCGACAACACACACACACACACACCGACAACACACACACACACACACCGACAACACACACACACCGACAACACTGACACACACACACCGACAACACACACACACACCGAAAACACACACACACACACACCGACAACACACACACACACACACACCGACAACACACACACACACACACACCGACAACACACACACACACACACACTGACAACACACACACACACACCGACAACACACACACACACACACCGACAACACACACACACACACACACCGACAACACACACACACCGACAACACACACACACACACCGACAACACACACACACACCGACAACACACACACACACACACACCGACAACACACACACACACACACCGACAACACATAAACACACACACACCGACAACACACACACACACACTGACAACACACACACACACACACCGACAACACACACACACACACACACACACCGACAACACAAACACACACACACCGACAACACACACACACACACTGACAACACACACACACACACCGACAACACACACACACACACACACACACCGACAACACACACACACACCGACAACACACACACACACACCGACAACACACACACACACACACACACACCGACAACACACACACACACCGACAACACACACACACACTGACAACACACACACACACACCGACAACACACACACACACACACACCGACAACACACACACACACACCGACAACACACACACACACACACACCGACAACACACACACACACCGACAACACACACACACACACCGACAACACACACACACACACACACACACCGACAACACACACACACACCGACAACACACACACACACTGACAACACACACACACACACCGACAACACACACACACACACACACCGACAACACACACACACACACCGACAACACACACACACACACACCGACAACACATAACACACACACACACACACCGACAACACACACACACACACCGACAACACAAAACACACACACACACCGACAACACACACACACACACCGACAACACACACACACACACACCGACAACACATAAACACACACACACACACACCGACAACACACACACACACACCGACAACACACACACACACACCGACAACACACACACACACACCGACAACACACACACACACACACACCGACAACACACACACACACACACCGACAACACACACACACACACCGGCAACACACACACACACACCGACAACACACACACACACACACACACACACACACACCGACAACACACACACACACACACACCGACAACACACACACACAAACAACACACACACACACAACACACACACACACACACCGACAACACACACACACACACCGACAACACACACACACACACACCGACAACACACACACACACACACCGACAACACACACACACACCGACAACACACACACACACACACCGACAACACACACACACACACAACACACACACACACACCGACAACACACACACACACACACACGACAACACACACACACACACACACACACACACACACACACACACCGACAACACACACACACACACACATCGACAACACACACACACACAAACACCAGCAACACACACACACACACGACAACACACACACACACCCACAACACACACACACCGACAACACACACACACACACACCGACAACACACACACACACACACCGACAACACACACACACACACACACTGACAACACACACACACACCGACAACACACACACACACACACCGACAACACACACACACACACACACACACACACCGACAACACACACACACACACACACCGACAACACACACACACCGACAACACACACACACACACACACACTCAGACAACACACACACCGACAACACACACACACACAACACACACACACACCGACAACACACACACACACACACACCGACAACACACACACACACACACCGACAACACACACACACACACCGACAACACACACACACCGACAACACACACACACACACACCGACAACACACACACACCGACAACACACACACACACACCGACAACACACACACACACACACACACACCGACAACACACACACACACACACACACCGACAACACACACACACACACACACCGACAACACACACACACACACACCGACAACACACACACACCGACAACACACACACACACACACACACACACACACCGACAACACACACACACACCGACAACACACACACACACACCGACAACACACACACACACACACCGACAACACACACACAAACACAGACAACACACACACACACCGACAACACACACACACACACACCGACAACACACACACACACCGACAACACACAAACACACACACCGACAACACACACACACACACACCGACAACACACACACACACACCGACAACACACACACACACACCGACCACACACACACACACCGACAACACACACACACACACACACCGACAACACAAACACACACACACACACACCGACAACACACACACACACACACACCGACAACACACACACACGACAACACACACACACACACACCGACAACACACACACACACACACCGACAACACACACACACACACACCGACAACACACACACACACACAACACACACACACACACCGACAACACACACACACACACACACCGACAACACACACACACACACACACCACACACACACACACACCGACAACACACACACACACACACATCGACAACACACACACACACAACACCAGCAACACACACACACACACTGAAAACACACACACACACACACCCACAACACACACACACCGACAACACACACACACACACACCGACAACACACACACACACACACCGACAACACACACACACACACACACGACAACACACACACACACACACCGACAACACACACACACACACACCGACAACACACACACACACACACACACACACACACACACACACCGACAACACACACACACACACACACGACAACACACACACACCGACAACACACACACACACACACACACAGACAACACACACACCGACAACACACACACACACACAACACACACACACACCGACAACACACACACACACACACACCGACAACACACACACACACACACCGACAACACACACACACACACCGACAACACACACACACCGACAACACACACACACACACACCGACAACACACACACACCGACAACACACACACACACACACACCGACAACACACACACACACACACACACACCGACAACACACACACACACACACACACCGACAACACACACACACCACACACCGACAACACACACACACACACACCGACAACACACACACACCGACAACACACACACACACACACACACACACACACACACCGACAACACACACACACACACGACAACACACAACACACACACACCGACAACACACACACACACACACCGACAACACACACACACACACCGACAACACACACACACACACCGACACACACACACACACACCGACAACACACACACACACACACACCGACAACACAAACACACACACACACACACCGACAACACACACACACACACCGACAACACACACACCGACAACACACACACACACACACCGACAACACACACACACACACACAACGACAACACACACACACCGACAACACACACACACACACACCGACAACACACACACACCGACAACACACACACACACACCGACAACACACACACACACACACACACACACCGACAACACACACACACACACACACACCGACACACACACACACACACACACCGACAACACACACACACACACACCGACAACACACACACACCGACACACACACACACACACACACACACACACACACCGACAACACACACACACACCGACAACACACACACACACACCGACAACACACACACACACACACCGACAACACACACACACACACAGACAACACACACACACACCGACAACACACACACACACACACCGACAACACACACACACACCGACAACACAAAACACACACACACCGACAACACACACACACACACACCGACAACACACACACACACACCGACAACACACACACACACACACGACACACACACACACACACCGACAACACACACACACACACACACCGACACACAACACACACACACACACACCGACAACACACACACACACACACCGACAACACACACACACACACCGACAACACACACACACACACACACCGACAACACACACACACACCGACAACACACACACACACACACCGACAACACACACACACACACGACAACACACACACACACACACACCGACAACACACACACACACACACCGACAACACACACACACACACACCGACAACACACACACACACACGACACACACACACACACACCGACAACACACACACACACACACACCGACAACACACACACACACACACACACACCGACAACACACACACACACACACCGACAACACACACACCGACAACACACACACACACACACCGACAACACACACACACACACACCGACAACACACACACACACACACCGACAACACACACACACACACAACACACACACACACACCGACAACACACACACACACACACACCGACAACACACACACACACACCGACACACACACACACACACCGACAACACACACACACACACACCGACAACACACACACACACACACACCAGACAACACACACACACACACCGACAACACACACACACACACACCGACAACACACACACACCGACAACACACACACACACACACGACAACACACACACACACACACCGACAACACACACACACACACACACGACAACACACACACACACACACCGACACACACACACACACACACCGACAACACACACACACACACACACACACACACACACACACACCGACAACACACACACACACACACCGACAACACACACACACACACCGACAACACACACACACACACACACACACACACACACACACACACCGACAACACACACACACACACCACACACACACACACACACCGACAACACACACACACACACACCGACAACACACACACACACACACCGACAACACACACACACACACCGACAACACACACACACCGACAACACACACACACACACACCGACAACACACACACACACGACAACACACACACACACACACACCGACAACACACACACACACACACACACACCGACAACACACACACACACACACACACCGACAACACACACACACACACACACACCGACAACACACACACACCGACAACACACACACACCGACAACACACACACACACACACACACACACACACCGACAACACACACACACACCGACAACACACACACACACACACCGACAACACACACACACACACACCGACAACACACACACACACACCGACAACACACACACACACACGACACACACACACACACACCGACAACACACACACACACACACCGACAACACACACACACACACACACACCGACAACACACACACACACACGACAACACACACACACGACAACACACACACACACACACCGACAACACACACACACACACACACACAACACACACACACACACACACACACACACACGACACACACACACACACACACCGACAACACACACACACACACCGACAACACACACACACACACACCGACAACACACACACACACCGACAACACACACACACACACACGACAACACACACACACACACACACACACACACACACGACACACACACACCGACAACACACACACACACCGACAACACACACACACACACCGACAACACACACACACACACCGACAACACACACACACACACACGACAACACACACACACACACCGACACACACACACACACACACCGACACACACACACACACACACCGACAACACACACACACACACACCGACAACACACACACACACACCGACAACACACACACACACACCGACAACACACACACACACCACACCGACAACACACACACACACACACCGACAACACACACACACACACCGACAACACACACACACACACACACCGACAACACACACACACACACACACACACCGACAACACACACACACACACACCGACAACACACACACACACACACCGACAACACACACACACACACACACCGACACACACACACACACCGACAACACACACACACACACACACACGACACACACACACACCGACAACACACACACACACAACACACACACACACACACCGACAACACACACACACACACCGACACACACACACACACACACCGACAACACACACACACACACACGACAACACACACACACACACACCGACAACACACACACACACACCGACAACACACACACACACGACACACACACACACACACACACACACACACACACACACACACACACACACCGACAACACACACACACACACCGACAACACACACACACACACACCGACAACACACACACACACACACCGACAACACACACACACACACCGACAACACACACACACACACACACGACAACACACACACACACACCGACAACACACACACACACACCGACAACACACACACACACACCGACAACACACACACACACACACACCGACAACACACACACACACACCGACAACACACACACACACACACACCACAACACACACACACACCGACAACACACACACACACACCGACAACACACACACACACACACACCGACAACACACACACACACACCGACAACACACACACACACACACACACCGACAACACACACACACACACCGACAACACACACACACACACCGACAACACACACACACACACACACCGACAACACACACAGACAACACACACACACACACCGACAACACACACACACACACACCGACAACACACACACACACACACACACACACCGACAACACACACACACACACACACCGACAACACACACACACACACCGACAACACACACACACACACACACACACACGACAACACACACACACCGACACACACACACACACACACACACACACACACGACACACACACACCACACCGACACACACACACACACACCGACAACACACACACACACACACACACACACACACACACACCGACAACACACACACACACACACCGACAACACACACACACCACACACACCGACAACACACACACACACCGACAACACACACACACACACAACCGACACCACACACACACCGACAACACACACACACACACACGACAACACACACACACACACCGACAACACACACACACACCGACAACACACACACACACACACCGACAACACACACACACACACCGACAACACACACACACACACACACGACAACACACACACACACACACACACACACACACACACCGACAACACACACACACACCGACAACACACACACACACACACACGACAACACACACACACACACCGACAACACACACACACACACACCGACACACACACACACACACACACGACACACACACACACACACACCGACAACACACACACACACACACGACAACACACACACACACACGACACACACACACACACACACCGACAACACACACACACACACACCGACAACACACACACACACACACACACACACCACAACAACACACACACACACCGACAACACACACACACACACACCGACAACACACACACACCGACAACACACACACACACACACACACCGACAACACACACACACACACACGACAACACACACACACACACCGACAACACACACACACACACACGACACACACACACACACACACACACACACCGACACACACACACACACACACCGACAACACACACACACACCGACACACACACACACACAACACACACACCGACAACACACACACACACACCGACAACACACACACACACACACCGACAACACACACACACACACCGACAACACACACACACACACCACGACACACACACACACACACCGACAACACACACACACACACACCACACACACACACACACACACACACACACACACACACACACCACACACCGACACACACACACACGACACACACACACACACACCGACAACACACACACACACACACGACACACACACACACACACACCGACAACACACACACACACACCGACAACACACACACACACACACACACCGACAACACACACACACACACACGACAACACACACACACACACACCGACAACACACACACACACACACAACACACACACACACACACGACACCACAACACACACACACACCGACACACACACACACACACACCGACAACACACACACACACACACACACACCGACAACACACACACACACACACGACAACACACACACACACACCGACAACACACACACACACACACACACGACAACACACACACCGACAACACACACACACACACACCGACACACACACACACACCGACAACACACACACACACACGACACACACACACACACACACCGACAACACACACACACACCGACACACACACACACACACCGACAACACACACACACACACACCGACAACACACACACACACACACACGACACACACACACACACACACACCGACAACACACACACACACACACAACAACACACACAC
Organism: Salmo salar; assembly: GCF_965601325.2. Classification (NCBI taxonomy): domain Eukaryota; kingdom Metazoa; phylum Chordata; class Actinopteri; order Salmoniformes; family Salmonidae; genus Salmo; species Salmo salar. The sequence goes on along the minus strand of NW_027675504.1, from coordinate 99,370 downwards.
ACACACCGACAACACACACACACACACACACCGACAACACACACACACACACACCGACAACACACACACACACACCGACAACACACACACACACCGACAACACACACACACACACACACGACAACACACACACACACACCGACAACACACACACACACACACACACACACACACACACACACACACACCGACAACACACACACACACACACACACACACCACACACACACACACACACCGACAACACACACACACACACACCGACAACACACACACACACACACACACACACACCGACAAACACACACACACACACCGACAACACACACACACACACCGACACACACACACACACACACACACCGACAACACACACACACACACCGACAACACACACACACACACACCACACACACACACACACACACCGACAACACACACACACACACCGACAACACAACACACACACACACGACAACACACACACACACACACACACACACACACACACACACACACACGACACACACACACACACACACCGACAACACACACACACACACACGACAACACACACACACACACACCGACAACACACACACACACACACCGACAACACACACACACACACACCGACAACACACACACACACACCGACAACACACACACACACACGACACACACACACACACACACACCGACAACACACACACACACACACCGACAACACACACACACACACCGACAACACACACACACACCGACAACACACACACACACACCGACAACACACACACACACACACACCGACAACACACACACACACACCGACAACACACACACACACACACCGACAACACACACACACACACACGACAACACACACACACACACACCGACAACACACACACACACACACACACGACAACACACACACACACACACGACAACACACACACACACACCGACACACACACACACACACACACCGACAACACACACACACACACCGACAACACACACACACACACACACACACACACACACACACACACACCGACAACACACACACACACACACACGACACACACACACACACACACACACGACACACACACACACACACCGACAACACACACACACACACACACGACAACACACACACACACACACCGACACACACACACACACACACCGACAACACACACACACACACCGACAACACACACACACACACACACACGACAACACACACACACACACGACAACACACACACACACCGACAACACACACACACACACCGACACACACACACACACACACCGACAACACACACACACACCCCGACAACACACACACACACACACCACACACACACACACACACACACCGACAACACACACACACACACACACACACACACACACACACACACACACACACACACACACACACAACACACACACACACACACCGACACACACACACACACACGACACACACACACACACACACACACACGACAACACACACACACACGACAACACACACACACACACACCGACAACACACACACACACACACACGACAACACACACACACCACACACACGACAACACACACACACACACCGACAACACACACACACACACACCGACAACACACACACACACACACCGACACACACACACACACAACACACACACACACACCGACAACACACACACACACCGACAACACACACACACACACACACACACACACACACACACACACACCGACAACACACACACACACACACACACACACACACACACACACACACGACAACACACACACACACCGACAACACACACACACACACACACCGACAACACACACACACACACACCGACAACACACACACACACACCGACAACACACACACACACACACCGACACACACACACACACACACACCGACAACACACACACACACACACACACACACACACACGACACACACACACACACACCGACAACACACACACACACACACCGACAACACACACACACACACACACACACACACACACACACACACCGACAACACACACACACACACCGACACACACACACACACACACGACACACACACACAACACACACACACACCGACAACACACACACACACACCGACAACACACACACACACACGACACACACACACCACACACACACACCGACAACACACACACACACACACACGACAACACACACACACACACACCGACAACACACACACACACACACCGACAACACACACACACACACCGACAACACACACACACACACACCGACAACACACACACACACACACACACACACACAACACACACACACACCACACACACACACACCGACAACACACACACACACACACACACACGACAACACACACACACACACACCGACAACACACACACACACACCGACAACACACACACACACACCGACAACACACACACACACACCGACAACACACACACACACACACCGACACACACACACACACCGACAACACACACACACACACCGACAACACACACACACACCGACAACACACACACACACACACACACGACAACACACACACACACACCGACAACACACACACACACACACCGACAACACACACACACACACACACCGACAACACACACACACACACCGACAACACACACACACACCGACAACACACACACACACACACCGACACACACACACACACCGACAACACACACACACACACCGACAACACACACACCGACAACACACACACACACACACACCGACAAACACACACACACACACCGACAACACAAACACACACACACCGACAACACACACACACACACTGACAACACACACACACACACATCGACAACACACACACACACACACACACACCGACAACACACACACACACCGACAACACACACACCACACACACACACACACACACACACCGACAACACACACACACACCGACAACACACACACACCACACCGACAACACACACACACACACCGACAACACACACACACACACCGACAACACACACACACACACCGACAACACACAAACACACACACACACACACCGACAACACACACACACACACCGACAACACACAACACACACACACACACCGACAACACACACACACACACCGACAACACACACACACACACACACCACAAACACACACACACACACACCGACAACACACACACACACACCGACAACACACACACACACACACCGACAACACACACACACACACCGACAACACACACACACACACACACACACCGACAACACACACACACACACACCGACAACACACACACACACACCGCAACACACACACACACACCGACAACACACACACACACACACACCGACACACACACACACACACACACACACACACACACACACACACACACACACACACACACACCGACAACACACACACACACACACACCGACAACACACACACACACAACACACACACACACACACACCGACACACACACACACACACCGACAACACACACACACACACCGACACACACACACACACACCGACAACACACACACACACACACGACACACACACACACACACGACAACACACACACACACACCGACAACACACACACACACACCGACAACACACACACACACACACACACACACACACACACACACACACCGACAACACACACACACACACACATCGACAACACACACACACACAAACACCAGCAACACACACACACACACCGACAACACACACACACACACACCCACAACACACACACACCGACAACACACACACACACACACCGACAACACACACACACACACACCGACAACACACACACACACACACCTGACAACACACACACACACACACCGACAACACACACACACACACCGACACACACACACACACACACACACACACACACACCGACAACACACACACACACACCACACCGACAACACACACACACCGACAACACACACACACACACACCACTCAGACAACACACACACCGACAACACACACACCACACACACACACACACACACCGACAACACACACACACACACACACCGACAACACACACACACACACACTGACAACACACACACACACACCGACAACACACACACACACACACACACACCGACAACACACACACACATACACACCGACAACACACACACACACCGACAACCCACACACACACACACACACACACACACACACACACACACACACACCGACAACACACACACACACCGACAACACACACACACACACACCGACAACACACACACACACACCGCCAACACACACACACACACACCGACAACACATAAACACACACACACCGACAACACACAGACACACACAGACAACACACACACACACACACACACCGACAACACACACACACCGACAACACACACACACACCGACAACACACACACACACCGACAACAACACACACACACACACCGACAACACACACACACACCGACAACACACACACACACCGACAACACACACACACACACCGACAACACACACACACACCGACAACACACACACACACACACACCGACAACACACACACACACACCGACAACACACACACACACACACACTGACAACACACACACACACACACACACACCGACAACACACACACACACACACCGACAACACACACACACACACACCGACAACACACACACACACACACACCGACAACACACACACACCGACAACACACACACACACACACTCGGACAACACACACACCGACAACACACACACACACAACACACACACACACACCGACAACACACACACACACACCGACAACACACACACACACACACTGACAACACACACACACACACACCGACAACACACACACACACACACCGACAACACACACACACACACCGACAACACACACACACACCGACAACACAAACACACACACACACACACACACACACCGACAACACACACACACACACCGACAACACACACACACACACACCGACAACACATAAACACACACACACCGACAACACACACACACACACACTGACAACACAGACACACACACACCGACAACACACACACACACACACACCGACAACACACACACACAAACCGACAACACACACACACACACCGACCACACACACACCGACAACACACACACACACACACACCGACAACACACACACACACACCGACAACACACACACACACACACACACCGACAACACACACACACACCGATAACACACACACACACACACCAACAACACACACACACACACACACCGACCATTCACACACACACACACCGACAACACACACACACACACACACACACCGACAACACACACACACACACACCGACAACACACACACACACACACACCGACAACACACACACACCGACAACACACACACACACACACCGACAACACACACACACACACACACACACACGACAACACACACACACACACACACACACACACCGACAACACACACACACACACACCGACAACACACACACACACACACACCGACAACACACACACACACAAACAACACACACACACACAACACACACACACACACACCGACAACACACACACACACACCGACAACACACACACACACACACCGACAACACACACACACACACACCGACAACACACACACACACCGACAACACACACACACACACAACACACACACACACACACCGACAACACACACACACACACACCGACAACACACACACACACACACACTGACAACACACACACACACACACCGACAACACACACACACACACACCGACAACACACACACACACACACACACACACACACCGACAACACACACACACACACACACCGATAACACACACACACCGACAACACACACACACACACACACACTCAGACAACACACACACCGACAACACACACACACACAACACACACACACACCGACAACACACACACACACACACACCGACAACACACACACACACACACTGACAACACACACACACCGACAACACACACACACACACACACACACCGACAACACACACACACATACACACCGACAACACACACACACACCGACAACACACACACACACACACACACACACACACACACACACACCGACAACACACACACACACCGACAACACACACACACACACACCGACAACACACACACACACACCGCCAACACACACACACACACACCGACAACACATAAACACACACACACCGACAACACACACACACACACAGACAACACACACACACACACACACACCGACAACACACACACACCGACAACACACACACACACACACACACCGACAACACACACACACACACACCGACAACACACACACACACACACACACTGACAACACACACACACACACACCGACAACACACACACACACACACCGACAACTCACACACACACACACACCGACAACAAACACACACACCGACAACACACACACACACACACCGACAACACACACACACACAACACACACACACACACACCGACAACACACACACACACACACCGACAACACACACACCCACACCGACAACACACACACACACACACCGACAACACACACACACACACCGACAACAGACACACACAAACAACACACACACACAACACACACACACACACACCGACAACACACACACACACACACCGACAACACACACACACACACACCGACAACACACACACACACACCGAAAACACACACACACACACACCGACAACACACACACACACACACACACACCGACAACACACACACACACACACACTGACAACACACACACACACACACACCGACAACACACACACACACCGACAACACACACACACACACACACCGACAACACACACACACCGACAACACACACACACACCGACAACACATAAACACACACACACCGACAACACACACACACACACACCGACAACACACACACACACACCGACAACACACACACACACACACCGACCACACACACACACACCGACAACACACACACACACACACACCGACAACACAAACACACACACACACACACCGACAACACACACACACACACACCGACAACACACACACCGACAACACACACACACACACACCGACAACACACACACACACACACAACGACAACACACACACACACACACACACACACACACACACACTGACAACACACACACACACCGACAACACACACACATACACACCGACAACACACACACACACCGACAACACACACACACACCGACAACACACACACACACACACACACACCGACAACACACACACACACCGACAACACACACAGACACCGACAACACACACACACACACTGACAACACACACACACACACACACACACCGACAACACACACACACACACACACTGACAACACACACACACACACACACCGACAACACACACACACACCGACAACACACACACACACACACACCGACAACACACACACACCGACAACACACACACACACCGACAACACATAAACAAACACACACCGACAACACACACACACACACACCGACAACACACACACACACACCGACAACACACACACACACACACCGACCACACACACACACACCGACAACACACACACACACACACACACCGACAACACAAACACACACACACACACACCGACAACACACACACACACACACCGACAACACACACACCGACAACACACACACACACACACCGACAACACACACACACACACACAACGACAACACACACACACACACACACACACACACACACACACTGACAACACACACACACACCGACAACACACACACATACACACCGACAACACACACACACACCGACAACACACACACACACCGACAACACACACACACACACACACACACCGACAACACACACACACACCGACAACACACACAGACACCGACAACACACACACACACACTGACAACACACACACACACCGACAACACACACACACACACACCGACAACACACACACACACACCGACAACACACACACACACACACCGACAACACATAAACACACACACACCGACAACACACACACACACACACACTGACAACACACACACACACACCAACAACACACACACACACACCGACAACACACACACACCGACAACACACACACACACACACACCGACAACACACACACACACACCGACAACACACACACACACACACACACTGACAACACACACACACACACACACACACCGACAACACACACACACACACACCGACAACACACACACACACACACACACCGACAACACACACACACACACACACCGACAACACACACACACACACACTCGGACAACACACACACCGACAACACACACACACACAACACACACACACACACCGACAACACACACACACACACCGACAACACACACACACACACACTGACAACACACACACACACACACCGACAACACACACACACACACACCGACAACACACACACACACACCGACAACACACACACACACCGACAACACAAACACACACACACACACACACACACCGACAACACACACACACACACCGACAACACACACACACACACACCGACAACACATAAACACACACACACCGACAACACACACACACACACACTGACAACACAGACACACACACACCGACAACACACACACACACACACACCGACAACACACACACACAAACCGACAACACACACACACACACCGACCACACACACACACACCGACAACACACACACACACACACACACCGACAACACACACACACACACCGACAACACACACACACACACACACACACCGACAACACACACACACACCGATAACACACACACACACACACCCACAACACACACACACACACACACCGACCATTCACACACACACACACCGACAACACACACACACACACACACACCGACAACACACACACACACACACCGACAACACACACACACCGACAACACACACACACACACACACCGACAACACACACACACCGACAACACACACACACACACACCGACAACACACACACACACACACACACACACACACACACCGACAACACACACACACACACACACACACACACCGACAACACACACACACACACACACACACACACACACACACACACACACACACACCGACAACACACACACACACACATCGACAACACACACACACACACAAACACCAGCAACACACACACACACAGACAACACACACACACACACACCCACAACACACACACACCGACAACACATAAACACACACACACCGACAACACACACACACACACAGACAACACACACACACACACACCGACAACACACACACACACACACCGACAACACACACACACCGACAACACACACACACACACACACACCAACAACACACACACACACACACCGACAACACACACACACACACACACACTGACAACACACACACACACACACCGACAACACACACACACACACACCGACAACACACACACACCGACAACACACACACACACCGACAACACACACACACACACACCGACAACACACACACACACACCGAAAACACACACACACACCGACAACACACACACACACACACACACACCGACAACACACACACACACACACACTGACAACACACACACACACACACACCGACAACACACACACACACACACCGACAACACACACACACACACACACCGACAACACACACACACCGACAACACACACACACACCGACAACACATAAACACACACACACCGACAACACACACACACACACACCGACAACACACACACACACACCGACAACACACACACACACACCGACCACACACACACACACCGACAACACACACACACACACACACCGACAACACAAACACACACACACACACACCGACAACACACACACACACACACCGACAACACACACACACACACCGACAACACACACACACACACCGACCACACACACACACACCGACAACACACACACACACACACACCGACAACACAAACACACACACACACACACCGACAACACACACACCCACACCGACAACACACACACACACACACCGACAACACACACACACACACCGACAACAGACACACACAAACAACACACACACACAACACACACACACACACACCGACAACACACACACACACACACCGACAACACACACACACACACACCGACAACACACACACACACACACACACACCGACAACACACACACACACACACCGACAACACACACACACACACACCGACAACACACACACACACACACCGACAACACACACACACACACAACACACACACACACACCGACAACACACACACACACAAACACCGACAACACACACACACACACACCGACAACACACACACACACACACAACGACAACACACACACACACACACACACACACACACACACACTGACAACACACACACACACCGACAACACACACACATACACACCGACAACACACACACACACCGACAACACACACACACACCGACAACACACACACACACACACACACACCGACAACACACACACACACCGACAACACACACAGACACCGACAACACACACACACACACTGACAACACACACACACACACACACACACCGACAACACACACACACACACACACTGACAACACACACACACACACACACCGACAACACACACACACACCGACAACACACACACACACACACACCGACAACACACACACACCGACAACACACACACACACCGACAACACATAAACAAACACACACCGACAACACACACACACACACACCGACAACACACACACACACACCGACAACACACACACACACACACCGACCACACACACACACACCGACAACACACACACACACACACACACCGACAACACAAACACACACACACACACACCGACAACACACACACACACACACCGACAACACACACACCGACAACACACACACACACACACCGACAACACACACACACACACACAACGACAACACACACACACACACACACACACACACACACACACACTGACAACACACACACACACCGACAACACACACACATACACACCGACAACACACACACACACCGACAACACACACACACACCGACAACACACACACACACACACACACACCGACAACACACACACACACCGACAACACACACAGACACCGACAACACACACACACACACTGACAACACACACACACACCGACAACACACACACACACACACCGACAACACACACACACACACCGACAACACACACACACACACACCGACAACACATAAACACACACACACCGACAACACACACACACACACACACTGACAACACACACACACACACCAACAACACACACACACACACCGACAACACACACACACCGACAACACACACACACACACACACCGACAACACACACACACACACCGACAACACACACACACACACACACACTGACAACACACACACACACACACACACACCGACAACACACACACACACACACCGACAACACACACACACACACACACACCGACAACACACACACACACACACACCGACAACACACACACACACACACTCGGACAACACACACACCGACAACACACACACACACAACACACACACACACACCGACAACACACACACACACACCGACAACACACACACACACACACTGACAACACACACACACACACACCGACAACACACACACACACACACCGACAACACACACACACACACCGACAACACACACACACACCGACAACACAAACACACACACACACACACACACACCGACAACACACACACACACACCGACAACACACACACACACACACCGACAACACATAAACACACACACACCGACAACACACACACACACACACTGACAACACAGACACACACACACCGACAACACACACACACACACACACCGACAACACACACACACAAACCGACAACACACACACACACACCGACCACACACACACACACCGACAACACACACACACACACACACACCGACAACACACACACACACACCGACAACACACACACACACACACACACACCGACAACACACACACACACCGATAACACACACACACACACACCCACAACACACACACACACACACACCGACCATTCACACACACACACACCGACAACACACACACACACACACACACACCGACAACACACACACACACACACCGACAACACACACACACCGACAACACACACACACACACACACCGACAACACACACACACCGACAACACACACACACACACACCGACAACACACACACACACACACACACACACACACACACCGACAACACACACACACACACACACACACACACCGACAACACACACACACACACACACACACACACACACACACACACACACACACACCGACAACACACACACACACACATCGACAACACACACACACACACAAACACCAGCAACACACACACACACAGACAACACACACACACACACACCCACAACACACACACACCGACAACACATAAACACACACACACCGACAACACACACACACACACAGACAACACACACACACACACACCGACAACACACACACACACACACCGACAACACACACACACCGACAACACACACACACACACACACACCAACAACACACACACACACACACCGACAACACACACACACACACACACACTGACAACACACACACACACACACCGACAACACACACACACACACACCGACAACACACACACACCGACAACACACACACACACCGACAACACACACACACACACACCGACAACACACACACACACACCGAAAACACACACACACACCGACAACACACACACACACACACACACACCGACAACACACACACACACACACACTGACAACACACACACACACACACACCGACAACACACACACACACACACCGACAACACACACACACACACACACCGACAACACACACACACCGACAACACACACACACACCGACAACACATAAACACACACACACCGACAACACACACACACACACACCGACAACACACACACACACACCGACAACACACACACACACACCGACCACACACACACACACCGACAACACACACACACACACACACCGACAACACAAACACACACACACACACACCGACAACACACACACACACACACCGACAACACACACACACACACCGACAACACACACACACACACCGACCACACACACACACACCGACAACACACACACACACACACACCGACAACACAAACACACACACACACACACCGACAACACACACACCCACACCGACAACACACACACACACACACCGACAACACACACACACACACCGACAACAGACACACACAAACAACACACACACACAACACACACACACACACACCGACAACACACACACACACACACCGACAACACACACACACACACACCGACAACACACACACACACACACACACACCGACAACACACACACACACACACCGACAACACACACACACACACACCGACAACACACACACACACACACCGACAACACACACACACACACAACACACACACACACACCGACAACACACACACACACAAACACCGACAACACACACACACACACACACACACACACACACACACACACACACACACACACACCGACAACACACACACACACACATCGACAACACACACACACACACAAACACCAGCAACACACACACACACACAGACAACACACACACACACACACCCACAACACACACCGACAACACATAAACACACACACACCGACAACACACACACACACACAGACAACACACACACACACACACACACACCGACAACACACACACACACACACCGACAACACACACACACACCGACAACACACACACACACACACACACACACCAACAACACACACACACACACACCGACAACACACACACACACACACACACTGACAACACACACACACACACACCGACAACACACACACACACACACCGACAACACACACACACACACACACACACCGACAACACACACACACACCGACAACACACACACACACACACCGACAACACACACACACACACCGAAAACACACACACACACACACCGACAACACACACACACACACACACACACCGACAACACACACACACACACACACTGACAACACACACACACACACACACCGACAACACACACACACACCGACAACACACACACACACACACACACCGACAACACACACACACCGACAACACACACACACACCGACAACACATAAACACACACACACCGACAACACACACACACACACACCGACAACACACACACACACACCGACAACACACACACACACACACCGACCACACACACACACACCGACAACACACACACACACACACACCGACAACACAAACACACACACACACACACCGACAACACACACACACACACACCGACAACACACACACCGACAACACACACACACACACACCGACAACACACACACACACACACAACGACAACACACACACACACACACACACACACACACACACACTGACAACACACACACACACCGACAACACACACACATACACACCGACAACACACACACACACCGACAACACACACACACACCGACAACACACACACACACACACACACACCGACAACACACACACACACCGACAACACACACAGACACCGACAACACACACACACACACTGACAACACACACACACACACACACACACCGACAACACACACACACACACACACTGACAACACACACACACACACACACCGACAACACACACACACACCGACAACACACACACACACACACACCGACAACACACACACACCGACAACACACACACACACCGACAACACATAAACAAACACACACCGACAACACACACACACACACACCGACAACACACACACACACACCGACAACACACACACACACACACCGACCACACACACACACACCGACAACACACACACACACACACACCGACAACACAAACACACACACACACACACCGACAACACACACACACACACACCGACAACACACACACCGACAACACACACACACACACACCGACAACACACACACACACACACAACGACAACACACACACACACACACACACACACACACACACACACTGACAACACACACACACACCGACAACACACACACATACACACCGACAACACACACACACACCGACAACACACACACACACCGACAACACACACACACACACACACACACCGACAACACACACACACACCGACAACACACACAGACACCGACAACACACACACACACACTGACAACACACACACACACCGACAACACACACACACACACACCGACAACACACACACACACACCGACAACACACACACACACACACCGACAACACACACACACACACACACTGACAACACACACACACACACCAACAACACACACACACACACCGACAACACACACACACCGACAACACACACACACACACACACCGACAACACACACACACACACCGACAACACACACACACACACACACACTGACAACACACACACACACACACACACACCGACAACACACACACACACACACACACACACACACACACACACACACACACCGACAACACACACACACACACACACCGACAACACACACACACACACACTCGGACAACACACACACCGACAACACACACACACACAACACACACACACACACCGACAACACACACACACACACCGACAACACACACACACACACACTGACAACACACACACACACACACCGACAACACACACACACACCGACAACACACACACACACACCGACAACACACACACACACCGACAACACAAACACACACACCGACAACACACACACACACCGACAACACAAACACACACACACACACACACACACCGACAACACACACACACACACCGACAACACACACACACACACACCGACAACACATAAACACACACACACCGACAACACACACACACACACTGACAACACAGACACACACACACCGACAACACACACACACACACACACCGACAACACACACACACAAACCGACAACACACACACACACACCGACAACACACACACACACACACCGACAACACATAAACACACACACACCGACAACACACACACACACACACACTGACAACACACACACACACACCAACAACACACACACACACACCGACAACACACACACACCGACAACACACACACACACACACACCGACAACACACACACACACACCGACAACACACACACACACACACACACTGACAACACACACACACACACACACACACCGACAACACACACACACACACACACACACACACACACACACACACACACACCGACAACACACACACACACACACACCGACAACACACACACACACACACTCGGACAACACACACACCGACAACACACACACACACAACACACACACACACACCGACAACACACACACACACACCGACAACACACACACACACACACTGACAACACACACACACACACACCGACAACACACACACACACCGACAACACACACACACACACCGACAACACACACACACACCGACAACACACACACACACACCGACAACACACACACACACCGACAACACAAACACACACACACACACACACACACCGACAACACACACACACACACCGACAACACACACACACACACACCGACAACACATAAACACACACACACCGACAACACACACACACACACTGACAACACAGACACACACACACCGACAACACACACACACACACACACCGACAACACACACACACAAACCGACAACACACACACACACACCGACCACACACACACACACCGACAACACACACACACACACACACACCGACAACACACACACACACACCGACAACACACACACACACACACACACACCGACAACACACACACACACCGATAACACACACACACACACACCCACAACACACACACACACACACACCGACCATTCACACACACACACACCGACAACACACACACACACACACACACACCGACAACACACACACACACACACCGACAACACACACACACCGACAACACACACACACACACACACCGACAACACACACACACCGACAACACACACACACACACACCGACAACACACACACACACACACACACACACACACACCGACAACACACACACACACACACACACACACACCGACAACACACACACACACACACACACACACACACACACACACACACACACACACACACACCGACAACACACACACACACACATCGACAACACACACACACACACAAACACCAGCAACACACACACACACAGACAACACACACACACACACACCCACAACACACACACACCGACAACACATAAACACACACACACCGACAACACACACACACACACAGACAACACACACACACACACACCGACAACACACACACACACACACCGACAACACACACACACCGACAACACACACACACACACACACACCAACAACACACACACACACACCGACAACACACACACACACACACACACTGACAACACACACACACACACACCGACAACACACACACACACACACCGACAACACACACACACCGACAACACACACACACACCGACAACACACACACACACACACCGACAACACACACACACACACCGAAAACACACACACACACCGACAACACACACACACACACACACACACCGACAACACACACACACACACACACTGACAACACACACACACACACACACCGACAACACACACACACACACACCGACAACACACACACACACACACACCGACAACACACACACACCGACAACACACACACACACCGACAACACATAAACACACACACACCGACAACACACACACACACACACCGACAACACACACACACACACCGACAACACACACACACACACCGACCACACACACACACACCGACAACACACACACACACACACACCGACAACACAAACACACACACACACACACCGACAACACACACACACACACACCGACAACACACACACCGACAACACACACACACACACACCGACAACACACACACACACACACAACGACAACACACACACACACACACACACACACACACACACACACACTGACAACACACACACACACCGACAACACACACACATACACACCGACAACACACACACACACCGACAACACACACACACACCGACAACACACACACACACACACACACACACACCGACAACACACACACACACCGACAACACACACACACACCGACATCACACACACACACACCGACAACACACACACACACCGACAACACACACACACACACACCGACAACACACACACACACACCGACAACACACACACACACACACCGACAACACATAAACACACACACACCGACAACACACACACACACACACACTGACAACACACACACACACACCAACAACACACACACACACACCGACAACACACACACACCGACAACACACACACACACACACACACCGACAACACACACACACACACCGACAACACACACACACACACACACTGACAACACACACACACACACACACACACACCGAAAACACACACACACACACACCGACAACACACACACACACACACACCGACAACACACACACACACACACACCGACAACACACACACACCGACAACACACACACACACACACTCGGACAACACACACACCGACAACACACACACACACAACACACACACACACACACCGACAACACACACACACACACCGACAACACACACACACACACACTGACAACACACACACA
>NW_027675504.1:72500-75000 GCF_965601325.2 Salmo salar | reverse complement strand
CACACCGACAACACACACACACACACCGACAACACACACACACACACCGACCACACACACACACACCGACAACACACAGACACACACACACCGACAACACAAACACACACACACACACACCGACAACACACACACACACACACCGACAACACACACACCGACAACACACACACACACACACCGACAACACACACACACACACACCGACAACACACACACACACACCGACAACACACACACACACACACACCGACAACACACACACACACAAACAACACACACACACACAACACACACACACACACACACCGACAACACACACACACACACCGACAACACACACACACACACACCGACAACACACACACACACACACCGACAACACACACACACACACACCGACAACACACACACACACACACCGACAACACACACACACACACAACACACACACACACACCGACAACACACACACACACACACACCGACAACACACACACACACACACACACACACACACACACACACCACAACACACACACACCGACAACACACACACACACACACCGACAACACACACACACACACACCGACAACACACACACACACACACACACTGACAACACACACACACACACACCGACAACACACACACACACACACCGACAACACACACACACACACACACACACACCGACAACACACACACACACACACACCGATAACACACACACACCGACAACACACACACACACACACACACTCAGACAACACACACACCGACAACACACACACACACAACACACACACACACCGACACACACACACACACACACACACCGACAACACACACACACACACACTGACAACACACACACACACACCGACAACACACACACACACACACACACACACCGACAACACACACACACATACACACCGACAACACACACACACACCGACAACACACACACACACACACACACACACACACACACACACCGACAACACACACACACACCGACAACACACACACACACACACCGACAAACACACACACACACACCGCCAACACACACACACACACACCGACAACACATAAACACACACACACCGACAACACACACACACAGACAACACACACACACACACACCGACAACACACACACACTGACAACACACACACACACACACACACACCGACAACACACACACACACACACCGACAACACACACACACACACACACTGACAACACACACACACACACACACGACAACACACACACACACACACCGACAACTCACACACACACACACACCGACAACAAACACACACACCGACAACACACACACACACACACCGACAACACACACACACACAACACACACACACACACACCGACAACACACACACACACACACCGACAACACACACACCCACACCGACAACACACACACACACACACCGACAACACACACACACACACCGACAACAGACACACACACACACACCGACAACACACACACACAAACAACACACACACACAACACACACACACACACACCGACAACACACACACACACACACCGACAACACACACACACACACACCGACAACACACACACACACACACACGACACACCGACAACACACACACACACACACCGACAACACACACACACACACACCGACAACACACACACACACACACCGACAACACACACACACACACAACACACACACACACACCGACAACACACACACACACACACACCGACAACACACACACACACACACACACACACACACACACACACACACACACCGACAACACACACACACACACATCGACAACACACACACACACACAAACACCAGCAACACACACACACACACAGACAACACACACACACACACACCCACAACACACACACACCGACAACACATAAACACACACACACCGACAACACACACACACACACAGACAACACACACACACACACACCGACAACACACACACACACACACCGACAACACACACACACCGACAACACACACACACACACACACACCAACAACACACACACACACACACACCGACAACACACACACACACACACACACTGACAACACACACACACACACACCGACAACACACACACACACACACCGACAACACACACACACACACACACACACACACACCGACAACACACACACACACCGACAACACACACACACACACACCGACAACACACACACACACACCGAAAACACACACACACACACACCGACAACACACACACACACACACACACACCGACAACACACACACACACACACACTGACAACACACACACACACACACACCGACAACACACACACACACACCGACAACACACACACACACACACACCGACAACACACACACACCGACAACACACACACACACCGACAACACATAAACACACACACACCGACAACACACACACACACAC
>NW_027675504.1:50000-60000 GCF_965601325.2 Salmo salar | reverse complement strand
CCGACAACACACACACACATACACACCGACAACACACACACACACCGACAACACACACACACACACACACACACACACACACACACACACACACCGACAACACACACACACACCGACAACACACACACACACACACCGACAACACACACACACACACCGCCAACACACACACACACACACCGACAACACATAAACACACACACACCGACAACACACACACACACACAGACAACACACACACACACACACACACCGACAACACACACACACCGACAACACACACACACACACACACACACCGACAACACACACACACACACACCGACAACACACACACACACACACACACTGACAACACACACACACACACACCGACAACACACACACACACACACCGACAACTCACACACACACACACACCGACAACACACACACACACACACCGACAACACACACACCCACACCGACAACACACACACACACACACCGACAACACACACACACACACCGACAACAGACACACACACACACACCGACAACACACACACACAAACAACACACACACACAACACACACACACACACACCGACAACACACACACACACACACCGACAACACACACACACACACACCGACAACACACACACACACACACACACACCGACAACACACACACACACACACCGACAACACACACACACACACACCGACAACACACACACACACACACCGACAACACACACACACACACAACACACACACACACACCGACAACACACACACACACAAACACCGACAACACACACACACACACACACACACACACACACACACACACACACACAGACAACACACACACACACACACACACCGACAACACACACACACCGACAACACACACACACACACACACACACCGACAACACACACACACACACACCGACAACACACACACACACACACACACTGACAACACACACACACACAAACAACACACACACACACAACACACACACACACACACCGACAACACACACACACACACCGACAACACACACACACACACACCGACAACACACACACACACACACCGACAACACACACACACACACACCGACAACACACACACACACACAACACACACACACACACACCGACAACACACACACACACACACCGACAACACACACACACACACACACTGACAACACACACACACACCGACAACACACACACACACACACCGACAACACACACACACACACACACACACACACACCGACAACACACACACACACACACACCGATAACACACACACACCGACAACACACACACACACACACACACTCAGACAACACACACACCGACAACACACACACACACAACACACACACACACCGACAACACACACACACACACACACCGACAACACACACACACACACACTGACAACACACACACACACACCGACAACACACACACACACACACACACACCGACAACACACACACACATACACACCGACAACACACACACACACCGACAACACACACACACACACACACACACACACACACACACACACACCGACAACACACACACACACCGACAACACACACACACACACACCGACAACACACACACACACACCGCCAACACACACACACACACACCGACAACACATAAACACACACACACCGACAACACACACACACACACAGACAACACACACACACACACACACACCGACAACACACACACACCGACAACACACACACACACACACACACACCGACAACACACACACACACACACCGACAACACACACACACACACACACACTGACAACACACACACACACACACCGACAACACACACACACACACACCGACAACTCACACACACACACACACCGACAACACACACACACACACACCGACAACACACACACCCACACCGACAACACACACACACACACACCGACAACACACACACACACACCGACAACAGACACACACACACACACCGACAACACACACACACAAACAACACACACACACAACACACACACACACACACCGACAACACACACACACACACACCGACAACACACACACACACACACCGACAACACACACACACACACACACACACCGACAACACACACACACACACACCGACAACACACACACACACACACCGACAACACACACACACACACACCGACAACACACACACACACACAACACACACACACACACCGACAACACACACACACACAAACACCGACAACACACACACACACACACACACACACACACACACACACACACACACACACGACAACACACACACACACACACACACCGACAACACACACACACCGACAACACACACACACACACACACACACCGACAACACACACACACACACACCGACAACACACACACACACACACACACTGACAACACACACACACACACACCCGACAACACACACACACACACACCGACAACTCACACACACACACACACCGACAACACACACACACACACACCGACAACACACACACCCACACCGACAACACACACACACACACACCGACAACACACACACACACACCGACAACAGACACACACACACACACCGACAACACACACACACAAACAACACACACACACAACACACACACACACACACCGACAACACACACACACACACACCGACAACACACACACACACACACCGACAACACACACACACACACACCGACAACACACACACACACACACCGACAACACACACACACACACAACACACACACACACACCGACAACACACACACACACAAACACCGACAACACACACACACACACACACACACACACACACACACACACACACACACACACACCGACAACACACACACACACACATCGACAACACACACACACACACAAACACCAGCAACACACACACACACACAGACAACACACACACACACACACCCACAACACACACACACCGACAACACATAAACACACACACACCGACAACACACACACACACACAGACAACACACACACACACACACCGACAACACACACACACACACACCGACAACACACACACACCGACAACACACACACACACACACACACCAACAACACACACACACACACACCGACAACACACACACACACACACACACTGACAACACACACACAGACACACCGACAACACACACACACACACACCGACAACACACACACACACACACACACACCGACAACACACACACACACCGACAACACACACACACACACACCGACAACACACACACACACACCGAAAACACACACACACACACACCGACAACACACACACACACACACACACACCGACAACACACACACACACACACACTGACAACACACACACACACACACCCCGACAACACACACACACACACACCGACAACACACACACACACACACACCGACAACACACACACACCGACAACACACACACACACCGACAACACATAAACACACACACACCGACAACACACACACACACACACCGACAACACACACACACACACCGACAACACACACACACACACACCGACCACACACACACACACCGACAACACACACACACACACACACCGACAACACAAACACACACACACACACACCGACAACACACACACACACACACCGACAACACACACACCGACAACACACACACACACACACCGACAACACACACACACACACACAACGACAACACACACACACACACACACACACACACACACACTGACAACACACACACACACCGACAACACACACACATACACACCGACAACACACACACACACCGACAACACACACACACACCGACAACACACACACACACACACACACACCGACAACACACACACACACCGACAACACACACAGACACCGACAACACACACACACACACCGACAACACACACACACACCGACAACACACACACACACACACCGACAACACACACACACACACACCAACAACACACACACACACACACACCGACCATTCACACACACACACACCGACAACACACACACACACACACACACACACACCGACAACACACACACACACACACCGACAACACACACACACACACACACCGACAACACACACACACCGACAACACACACACACACACACCGACAACACACACACACACACACACACACCGACAACACACACACACACACACACACACACCGACAACACACACACACACACACCGACAACACACACACACACACACACCGACAACACACACACACACAAACAACACACACACACACAACACACACACACACACACCGACAACACACACACACACACCGACAACACACACACACACACACCGACAACACACACACACACACACCGACAACACACACACACACACACCGACAACACACACACACACACAACACACACACACACACACCGACAACACACACACACACACACCGACAACACACACACACACACACACTGACAACACACACACACACCGACAACACACACACACACACACCGACAACACACACACACACACACACACACACACACACCGACAACACACACACACACACACACCGATAACACACACACACCGACAACACACACACACACACACACACTCAGACAACACACACACCGACAACACACACACACACAACACACACACACACCGACAACACACACACACACACACACCGACAACACACACACACACACACTGACAACACACACACACACACCGACAACACACACACACACACACACACACCGACAACACACACACACATACACACCGACAACACACACACACACCGACAACACACACACACACACACACACACACACACACACACACACACACCGACAACACACACACACACCGACAACACACACACACACACACCGACAACACACACACACACACCGCCAACACACACACACACACACCGACAACACATAAACACACACACACCGACAACACACACACACACACAGACAACACACACACACACACACACACCGACAACACACACACACCGACAACACACACACACACACACACACACCGACAACACACACACACACACACCGACAACACACACACACACACACACACTGACAACACACACACACACACACCGACAACACACACACACACACACCGACAACTCACACACACACACACACCGACAACACACACACACACACACCGACAACACACACACCCACACCGACAACACACACACACACACACCGACAACACACACACACACACCGACAACAGACACACACACACACACCGACAACACACACACACAAACAACACACACACACAACACACACACACACACACCGACAACACACACACACACACACCGACAACACACACACACACACACCGACAACACACACACACACACACACACACCGACAACACACACACACACACACCGACAACACACACACACACACACCGACAACACACACACACACACACCGACAACACACACACACACACAACACACACACACACACCGACAACACACACACACACAAACACCGACAACACACACACACACACACACACACACACACACACACACACACACACAGACAACACACACACACACACACACACCGACAACACACACACACCGACAACACACACACACACACACACACACCGACAACACACACACACACACACCGACAACACACACACACACACACACACTGACAACACACACACACACACACCGACAACACACACACACACACACCGACAACTCACACACACACACACACCGACAACACACACACACACACACCGACAACACACACACCCACACCGACAATACACACACACACACACCGACAACACACACACACACACCGACAACAGACACACACACACACACCGACAACACACACACACAAACAACACACACACACAACACACACACACACACACCGACAACACACACACACACACACCGACAACACACACACACACACACCGACAACACACACACACACACACCGACAACACACACACACACACACCGACAACACACACACACACACAACACACACACACACACCGACAACACACACACACACAAACACCGACAACACACACACACACACACACACACACACACACACACACACACACCGACAACACATAAACACACACACACCGACAACACACACACACACACAGACAACACACACACACACACACCGACAACACACACACACACACACCGACAACACACACACACCGACAACACACACACACACACACACACCAACAACACACACACACACACACCGACAACACACACACACACACACACACTGACAACACACACACAGACACACCGACAACACACACACACACACACCGACAACACACACACACACACACACACACCGACAACACACACACACACCGACAACACACACACACACACACCGACAACACACACACACACACCGAAAACACACACACACACACACCGACAACACACACACACACACACACACACCGACAACACACACACACACACACACTGACAACACACACACACACACACCCCGACAACACACACACACACACACCGACAACACACACACACACACACACCGACAACACACACACACCGACAACACACACACACACCGACAACACATAAACACACACACACCGACAACACACACACACACACACCGACAACACACACACACACACCGACAACACACACACACACACACCGACCACACACACACACACCGACAACACACACACACACACACACCGACAACACAAACACACACACACACACACCGACAACACACACACACACACACCGACAACACACACACCGACAACACACACACACACACACCGACAACACACACACACACACACAACGACAACACACACACACACACACACACACACACACACACTGACAACACACACACACACCGACAACACACACACATACACACCGACAACACACACACACACCGACAACACACACACACACCGACAACACACACACACACACACACACACCGACAACACACACACACACCGACAACACACACAGACACCGACAACACACACACACACACCGACAACACACACACACACCGACAACACACACACACACACACCGACAACACACACACACACACCGACAACACACACACACACACACCGACAACACATAAACACACACACACCGACAACACACACACACACACACACTGACAACACACACACACACACCAACAACACACACACACACACCGACAACACACACACACCGACAACACACACACACACACACACACCGACAACACACACACACACACCGACAACACACACACACACACACACTGACAACACACACACACACACACACACACCGACAACACACACACACACACACCGACAACACACACACACACACACACACCGACAACACACACACACACACACACCGACAACACACACACACACACACTCGGACAACACACACACCGACAACACACACACACACAACACACACACACACACCGACAACACACACACACACACCGACAACACACACACACACACACTGACAACACACACACACACACACCGACAACTCACACACACACACACACCGACAACACACACACACACACACCGACAACACACACACCCACACCGACAACACACACACACACACACCGACAACACACACACACACACCGACAACAGACACACACACACACACCGACAACACACACACACAAACAACACACACACACAACACACACACACACACACCGACAACACACACACACACACACCGACAACACACACACACACACACCGACAACACACACACACACACACACACACCGACAACACACACACACACACACCGACAACACACACACACACACACCGACAACACACACACACACACACCGACAACACACACACACACACAACACACACACACACACCGACAACACACACACACACAAACACCGACAACACACACACACACACACACACACACACACACACACACACACACACAGACAACACACACACACACACACACACCGACAACACACACACACCGACAACACACACACACACACACACACACCGACAACACACACACACACACACCGACAACACACACACACACACACACACTGACAACACACACACACACACACCGACAACACACACACACACACACCGACAACTCACACACACACACACACCGACAACACACACACACACACACCGACAACACACACACCCACACCGACAATACACACACACACACACCGACAACACACACACACACACCGACAACAGACACACACACACACACCGACAACACACACACACAAACAACACACACACACAACACACACACACACACACCGACAACACACACACACACACACCGACAACACACACACACACACACCGACAACACACACACACACACACCGACAACACACACACACACACACCGACAACACACACACACACACAACACACACACACACACCGACAACACACACACACACAAACACCGACAACACACACACACACACACACACACACACACACACACACACACACACACACACCGACAACACACACACACACACATCGACAACACACACACACACACAAACACCAGCAACACACACACACACACAGACAACACACACACACACACACCCACAACACACACACACCGACAACACATAAACACACACACACCGACAACACACACACACACACAGACAACACACACACACACACACCGACAACACACACACACACACACCGACAACACACACACACCGACAACACACACACACACACACACACCAACAACACACACACACACACACCGACAACACACACACACACACACACACTGACAACACACACACAGACACACCGACAACACACACACACACACACCGACAACACACACACACACACACACACACCGACAACACACACACACACCGACAACACACACACACACACACCGACAACACACACACACACACCGAAAACACACACACACACACACCGACAACACACACACACACACACACACACCGACAACAAACACACACACACACACTGACAACACACACACACACACACCCCGACAACACACACACACACACACCGACAACACACACACACACACACACCGACAACACACACACACCGACAACACACACACACACCGACAACACATAAACACACACACACCGACAACACACACACACACACACCGACAACACACACACACACACCGACAACACACACACACACACACCGACCACACACACACACACCGACAACACACACACACACACACACCGACAACACAAACACACACACACACACACCGACAACACACACACACACACACCGACAACACACACACCGACAACACACACACACACACACCGACAACACACACACACACACACAACGACAACACACACACACACACACACACACACACACACACTGACAACACACACACACACCGACAACACACACACATACACACCGACAACACACACACACACCGACAACACACACACACACCGACAACACACACACACACACACACACACCGACAACACACACACACACCGACAACACACACAGACACCGACAACACACACACACACACCGACAACACACACACACACCGACAACACACACACACACACACCGACAACACACACACACACACCGACAACACACACACACACACACCGACAACACATAAACACACACACACCGACAACACACACACACACACACACTGACA
>NW_027675504.1:42500-45000 GCF_965601325.2 Salmo salar | reverse complement strand
CACACACACACACACACCGACAACAAACACACACACCGACAACACACACACACACACACCGACAACACACACACACACAACACACACACACACACACCGACAACACACACACACACACACCGACAACACACACACCGACACCGACAACACACACACACACACACCGACAACACACACACACACACACCGACAACACACACACCCACACCGACAACACACACACACACACACCGACAACACACACACACACACCGACAACAGACACACACACACACACCGACAACACACACACACAAACAACACACACACACAACACACACACACACACACCGACAACACACACACACACACACCGACAACACACACACACACACACACCGACAACACACACACACACACACACACACCGACAACACACACACACACACACCGACAACACACACACACACACACCGACAACACACACACACACACACCGACAACACACACACACACACACAACACACACACACACACCGACAACACACACACACACACACACCGACAACACACACACACACACACACACACACACACACACACACACACACACCGACAACACACACACTCACACAGCGACAACACACACACACACACAAACACCAGCAACACACACACACACACAGACAACACACACACACTCACACCCACAACACACACACACCGACAACACATAAACACACACACACCGACAACACACACACACACACAGACAACACACACACACACACACCGACAACACACACACACACACACCGACAACACACACACACCGACAACACACACACACACACACACACCAACAACACACACACAAACACACCGACAACACACACACACACACACACACTGACAACACACACACACACACCGACAACACACACACACACACACCGACAACACACACACACACACACACACACACACCGACAACACACACACACACCGACAACACACACACACACACACCGACAACACACACACACACACCGAAAACACACACACACACACACCGACAACACACACACACACACACACACACCGACAACACACACACACACACACACTGACAACACACACACACACACACACCGACAACACACACACACACACACCGACAACACACACACACACACACCGACAACACACACACACCGACAACACACACACACACCGACAACACATAAACACACACACACCGACAACACACACACACACACACCGACAACACACACACACACACCGACAACACACACACACACACCGACCACACACACACACACCGACAACACACAGACACACACACACCGACAACACAAACACACACACACACACACCGACAACACACACACACACACACCGACAACACACACACCGACAACACACACACACACACACCGACAACACACACACACACACACCGACAACACACACACACACCGACAACACACACACACACACACACCGACAACACACACACACACAAACAACACACACACACACAACACACACACACACACACCGACAACACACACACACACACCGACAACACACACACACACACACCGACAACACACACACACACACACCGACAACACACACACACACACACCGACAACACACACACACACACACCGACAACACACACACACACACAACACACACACACACACCGACAACACACACACACACACACACCGACAACACACACACACACACACACACACACACACACACACCCACAACACACACACACCGACAACACACACACACACACACCGACAACACACACACACACACACCGACAACACACACACACACACACACTGACAACACACACACACACACCGACAACACACACACACACACACCGACAACACACACACACACACACACACACACCGACAACACACACACACACACCGATAACACACACACACCGACAACACACACACACACACACACACACTCAGACAACACACACACCGACAACACACACACACACAACACACACACACACCGACAACACACACACACACACACACCGACAACACACACACACACACTGACAACACACACACACACACCGACAACACACACACACACACACACACACCGACAACACACACACACATACACACCGACAACACACACACACACCGACAACACACACACACACACACACACACACACACACACACACCGACAACACACACACACACCGACAACACACACACACACACACCGACAACACACACACACACACCGCCAACACACACACACACACACCGACAACACATAAACACACACACACCGACAACACACACACACAGACAACACACACACACACACACACACCGACAACACACACACACTGACAACACACACACACACACACACACACCGACAACACACACACACACACACACACCGACAACACACACACACACACACACTGACA
>NW_027675504.1:27500-30000 GCF_965601325.2 Salmo salar | reverse complement strand
ACACACACACACACACACACACACACACACACACACACACACCGACAACACACACACACACACACATCGACAACACACACACACACAAACACCAGCAACACACACACACACCGAAAACACACACACACACCCACAACACACACACACCGACAACACACACACACACACACCGACAACACACACACACACACACACTGACAACACACACACACCGACAACACACACACACACACACACCGACAACACACACACACACAAACACACACACACACACCGACAACACACACACACACACACCGACAACACACACACACCGACAACACACACACACACACACCGACAACACACACACACCGACAACACACACACACACACACACACCGACAACACACACACACACACACACACCGACAACACACACACACCCACAACACACACACACCGACAACACATAAACACACACACACCGACAATACACACACACACACAGACAACACACACACACACACACCGACAACACACACACACACACACCGACAACACACACACACCGACAACACACACACACACACACACCAACAACACACACACACACACACCGACAACACACACACACACACACACACTGACGACACACACACACACACCGACAACACACACACACACACACCGACAACACACACACACACACACACACACACACACCGACAACACACACACACACCGACAACACACACACACACACACCGACAACACACACACACACACCGAAAACACACACACACACACACCGACAACACACACACACACACACACACACCGACAACACACACACACACACACACTGACAACACACACACACACACACACCGACAACACACACACACACACACCGACAACACACACACACACACACACCGACAACACACACACACCGACAACACACACACACACCGACAACACATAAACACACACACACCGACAACACACACACACACACACCGACAACACACACACACACACCGACAACACACACACACACACCGACCACACACACACACACCGACAACACACACACACATCTACAACACAAACACACACACACACACACACCGACAACACACACACACACACACCGACAACACACACACCGACAACACACACACACACACACCGACAACACACACACACACACACAACGACAACACACACACACACACACACACACACACACTGACAACACACACACACACCGACAACACACACACATACACACCGACAACACACACACACACCGACAACACACACACACACCGACAACACACACACACACACACACACACACACCGACAACACACACACACACCGACAACACACACACACACCGACAACACACACACACACCGACAACACACACACACACACACACACACACACCGACAACACACACACACACCGACAACACACACACACACCGACAACACACACACACACACACCGACAACACACACACACACACCGACAACACACACACACACACACCGACAACACATAAACACACACACACCGACAACACACACACACACACACACTGACAACACACACACACACACCAACAACACACACACACACACCGACAACACACACACACCGACAACACACACACACACACACACACCGACAACACACACACACACACCGACAACACACACACACACACACACTGACAACACACACACACACACACACACCGACAACACACACACACACACACCGACAACACACACACACACACACACACCGACAACACACACACACACACCGACAACACACACACACACACACTCGGACAACACACACACCGACAACACACACACACACAACACACACACACACACCGACAACACACACACACACACCGACAACACACACACACACACACTGACAACACACACACACACACACCGACAACACACACACACACACACCGACAACACACACACACACACCGACAACACACACACACACCGACAACACAAACACACACACACACACACACACACACACCGACAACACACACACACACACCGACAACACACACACACACACACCGACAACACATAAACACACACACACCGACAACACACACACACACACACTGACAACACAGACACACACACACCGACAACACACACACACAAACACACCGACAACACACACACACAAACCGACAACACACACACACACACCGACCACACACACACACACCGACAACACACACACACACACACACACCGACAACACACACACACACACCGACAACACACACACACACACACACACACCGACAACACACACACACACCGATAACACACACACACACACACCAACAACACACACACACACCGACCATTCACACACACACACACCGACAACACACACACACACACACACACACCGACAACACACACACACACACACCGACAACACACACACACCG
>NW_027675504.1:17500-22500 GCF_965601325.2 Salmo salar | reverse complement strand
ACACACACACACACACCGACAACACACACACACACACACACCGACAACACACACACACACACACACACACCGACAACACACACACACACACACCGACAACACACACACACACACACCGACAACACACACACACACACACCGACAACACACACACACACACACAACACACACACACACACCGACAACACACACACACACACACACCGACAACACACACACACACACACACACACACACACACACACACACACACACACACACCGACAACACACACACAAACACACACCGACAACACACACACACAAACCGACAACACACACACACACACCGACCACACACACACACACCGACAACACACACACACACACACACCGACAACACACACACACACACACACCGACAACACACACACACCGACAACACACACACACACACCGACAACACACACACACACCGACAACACACACACACACACACCGACAACACACACACACACACCGACAACACACACACACACACACCGACAACACATAAACACACACACACCGACAACACACACACACACACACACTGACAACACACACACACACACCAACAACACACACACACACACACCGACAACACACACACACCGACAACACACACACACACACACACACCGACAACACACACACACACACCGACAACACACACACACACACACACTGACAACACACACACACACACACACACCGACAACACACACACACACACACCGACAACACACACACACACACACACACCGACAACACACACACACACACCGACAACACACACACACACACACTCGGACAACACACACACCGACAACACACACACACACAACACACACACACACACCGACAACACACACACACACACCGACAACACACACACACACACACTGACAACACACACACACACACACCGACAACACACACACACACACACCGACAACACACACACACACACCGACAACACACACACACACCGACAACACAAACACACACACACACACACACACACACCGACAACACACACACACACACCGACAACACACACACACACACACCGACAACACATAAACACACACACACCGACAACACACACACACACACACTGACAACACAGACACACACACACCGACAACACACACACACAAACACACCGACAACACACACACACAAACCGACAACACACACACACACACCGACCACACACACACACACCGACAACACACACACACACACACACACCGACAACACACACACACACACCGACAACACACACACACACACACACACACCGACAACACACACACACACCGATAACACACACACACACACACCAACAACACACACACACACCGACCATTCACACACACACACACCGACAACACACACACACACACACACACACCGACAACACACACACACACACACCGACAACACACACACACCGACAACACACACACACACACACACCGACAACACACACACACCGACAACACACACACACACACACCGACAACACACACACACACACACACACACACACACACACACCGACAACACACACACACACACACACACACCGACAACACACACACACACACACACACACACACACACACACACACACACACACCGACAACACACACACACACACATCGACAACACACACACACACACAAACACCAGCAACACACACACACACACAGACAACACACACACACACACACCCACAACACACACACACCGACAACACATAAACACACACACACCGACAACACACACACACACACAGACAACACACACACACACACACCGACAACACACACACACACACACCGACAACACACACACACACACACCGACAACACACACACACACACCGACAACACACACACACACCGACAACACAAACACACACACACACACACACACACACCGACAACACACACACACACACCGACAACACACACACACACCGACAACACAAACACACACACACACACACACACACACCGACAACACAAACACACACACACACACACCGACAACACATAAACACACACACACCGACAACACACACACACACACACTGACAACACAGACACACACACACCGACAACACACACACAAACACACACCGACAACACACACACACAAACCGACAACACACACACACACACCGACCACACACACACACACCGACAACACACACACACACACACACCGACAACACACACACACACACACACCGACAACACACACACACCGACAACACACACACACACACCGACAACACACACACACACCGACAACACACACACACACACACCGACAACACACACACACACACCGACAACACACACACACACACACCGACAACACATAAACACACACACACCGACAACACACACACACACACACACTGACAACACACACACACACACCAACAACACACACACACACACCGACAACACACACACACCGACAACACACACACACACACACACACCGACAACACACACACACACACCGACAACACACACACACACACACACTGACAACACACACACACACACACACACCGACAACACACACACACACACACCGACAACACACACACACACACACACACCGACAACACACACACACACACCGACAACACACACACACACACACTCGGACAACACACACACCGACAACACACACACACACAACACACACACACACACCGACAACACACACACACACACCGACAACACACACACACACACACTGACAACACACACACACACACACCGACAACACACACACACACACACC
Organism: Salmo salar; assembly: GCF_965601325.2. Taxonomy (NCBI): domain Eukaryota; kingdom Metazoa; phylum Chordata; class Actinopteri; order Salmoniformes; family Salmonidae; genus Salmo; species Salmo salar. Next base: position 19,648 of record NW_027675504.1, on the reverse strand, counting down.
GACAACACACACACACACACACCGACAACACACACACACACACACCGACAACTCACACACACACACACACCGACAACAAACACACACACCGACAACACACACACACACACACCGACAACACACACACACACAACACACACACACACACACCGACAACACACACACACACACACCGACAACACACACACCGACACCGACAACACACACACACACACACCGACAACACACACACACACACACCGACAACACACACACCCACACCGACAACACACACACACACACAACGACAACACACACACACACACCGAAAACAGACACACACACACACACCGACAACACACACACACAAACAACACACACACACAACACACACACACACACACCGACAACACACACACACACACACCGACAACACACACACACACACACACCGACAACACACACACACACACACACACCGACAACACACACACACACACACCGACAACACACACACACACACACCGACAACACACACACACACACACCGACAACACACACACACACACACAACACACACACACACACCGACAACACACACACACACACACACCGACAACACACACACCACACACACACACACACACACACACACACACACACACACACACACCGACAACACACACACTCACACATCGACAACACACACACACACACAAACACCAGCAACACACACACACACACAGACAACACACACACACACACACCCACAACACACACACACCGACAACACATAAACACACACACACCGACAACACACACACACACACAGACAACACACACACACACACACCGACAACACACACACACACACACCGACAACACACACACACCGACAACACACACACACACACACACACCAACAACACACACACACACACACCGACAACACACACACACACACACACACTGACAACACACACACACACACACCGACAACACACACACACACACACCGACAACACACACACACACACACACACACACACACACCGACAACACACACACACACCGACAACACACACACACACACACCGACAACACACACACACACACCGAAAACACACACACACACACACCGACAACACACACACACCGACAACACACACACACACACACACACCCGACAACACACACACACACACACACTGACAACACACACACACACACACACCGACAACACACACACACACACACCGACAACACACACACACACACACCGACAACACACACACACCGACAACACACACACACACCGACAACACATAAACACACACACACCGACAACACACACACACACACACCGACAACACACACACACACACCGACAACACACACACACACACCGACCACACACACACACACCGACAACACACAGACACACACACACCGACAACACAAACACACACACACACACACCGACAACACACACACACACACACACCGACAACACACACACCGACAACACACACACACACACACCGACAACACACACACACACACACCGACAACACACACACACACCGACAACACACACACACACACACACCGACAACACACACACACACAAACAACACACACACACACAACACACACACACACACACCGACAACACACACACACACACCGACAACACACACACACACACACCGACAACACACACACACACACACCGACAACACACACACACACACACCGACAACACACACACACACACACCGACAACACACACACACACACAACACACACACACACACCGACAACACACACACACACACACACCGACAACACACACACACACACACACACACACACACACACACCCACAACACACACACACCGACAACACACACACACACACACCGACAACACACACACACACACACCGACAACACACACACACACACACACTGACAACACACACACACACACACCGACAACACACACACACACACACCGACAACACACACACACACACACACACACACCGACAACACACACACACACACACACCGATAACACACACACACCGACAACACACACACACACACACACACTCAGACAACACACACACCGACAACACACACACACACAACACACACACACACC
>NW_027675504.1:10000-12500 GCF_965601325.2 Salmo salar | reverse complement strand
ACACACCGACAACACACACACACACACACCGACAACACACACACACACACCGAAAACACACACACACCGACAACAAACACACACACACCGACAACAGACACACACACACACACCGACAACACACACACACCGACAACACACACACACACACACCGACAACACACACACACCGACAACACTGACACACACACACCGACAACACACACACACACCGAAAACACACACACACACACACCGACAACACACACACACACACACACACCGACAACACACACACACACACACACCGACAACACACACACACACACACACTGACAACACACACACACACACCGAAAACACACACACACACACACCGACAACACACACACACACACACACCGACAACACACACACACCGACAACACACACACACACACCGACAAGACACACACACACCGACAACACACACACACACACACACCGACAACACACACACACACACACCGACAACACATAAACACACACACACCGACAACACACACACACACACTGACAACACACACACACACACACCGACAACACACACACACACACACACACACCGACAACACACACACACACCGACAACACACACACACACACCGACAACACACACACACGCACACACACCGACAACACACACACACACCGACAACACACACACACACTGACAACACACACACACACACCGACAACACACACACACACACACACACCGACAACACACACACACACACCGACAACACACACACACACACCGACAACATATAAACACACACACACCGACAACACACACACACACACCGACAACACATAAACACACACACACACCGACAACACACACACACACACCGACAACACACACACACACACACCGACAACACATAAACACACACACACACCGACAACACACACACACACACCGACAACACACACACACACACCGACAACACACACACACACACCGACAACACACACACACACACACACCGACAACACACACACACACACACCGACAACACACACACACACACCGGCAACACACACACACACACCGACAACACACACACACACACACACCGACAACACACACACACACACACACACACACACACACACACACACACACACACACACACACACACCGACAACACACACACACACACACACCGACAACACACACACACACAAACAACACACACACACACAACACACACACACACACACCGACAACACACACACACACACCGACAACACACACACACACACACCGACAACACACACACACACACACCGACAACACACACACACACACACCGACAACACACACACACACACACCGACAACACACACACACACACAACACACACACACACACCGACAACACACACACACACACACACCGACAACACACACACACACACACACACACACACACACACACACACCGACAACACACACACACACACACATCGACAACACACACACACACAAACACCAGCAACACACACACACACCGAAAACACACACACACACCCACAACACACACACACCGACAACACACACACACACACACCGACAACACACACACACACACACACTGACAACACACACACACCGACAACACACACACACACACACACCGACAACACACACACACACACACACACACACACCGACAACACACACACACACACACCGACAACACACACACACCGACAACACACACACACACACACCGACAACACACACACACCGACAACACACACACACACACACACCGACAACACACACACACACACACACACCGACAACACACACACACCCACAACACACACACACCGACAACACATAAACACACACACACCGACAATACACACACACACACAGACAACACACACACACACACACCGACAACACACACACACACACACCGACAACACACACACACCGACAACACACACACACACACACACCAACAACACACACACACACACACCGACAACACACACACACACACACACACTGACGACACACACACACACACCGACAACACACACACACACACACCGACAACACACACACACACACACACACACACACACACCGACAACACACACACACACCGACAACACACACACACACACACACCGACAACACACACACACACACCGAAAACACACACACACACACACCGACAACACACACACACACACACACACACCGACAACACACACACACACACACACTGACAACACACACACACACACACACCGACAACACACACACACACACACCGACAACACACACACACACACACACCGACAACACACACACACCGACAACACACACACACACCGACAACACATAAACACACACACACCGACAACACACACACACACACACCGACAACACACACACACCGACAACACACACACACACACCGACCACACACACACACACCGACAACACACACACA
>NW_027675504.1:0-7500 GCF_965601325.2 Salmo salar | reverse complement strand
CACACACCGACAACACTGACACACACACACCGACAACACACACACACACCGAAAACACACACACACACACACCGACAACACACACACACACACACACACCGACAACACACACACACACACACACCGACAACACACACACACACACACACTGACAACACACACACACACACCGAAAACACACACACACACACACCGACAACACACACACACACACACACCGACAACACACACACACCGACAACACACACACACACACCGACAAGACACACACACACCGACAACACACACACACACACACACCGACAACACACACACACACACACCGACAACACATAAACACACACACACCGACAACACACACACACACACTGACAACACACACACACACACACCGACAACACACACACACACACACACACACCGACAACACACACACACACCGACAACACACACACACACACCGACAACACACACACACGCACACACACCGACAACACACACACACACCGACAACACACACACACACTGACAACACACACACACACACCGACAACACACACACACACACACACCGACAACACACACACACACACCGACAACACACACACACACACCGACAACATATAAACACACACACACCGACAACACACACACACACACCGACAACACATAAACACACACACACACCGACAACACACACACACACACCGACAACACACACACACACACACCGACAACACATAAACACACACACACACCGACAACACACACACACACACCGACAACACACACACACACACCGACAACACACACACACACACCGACAACACACACACACACACACACCGACAACACACACACACACACACCGACAACACACACACACACACCGGCAACACACACACACACACCGACAACACACACACACACACACACCGACAACACACACACACACACACACACACACACACACACACACACACACACACACACACACACACCGACAACACACACACACACACACACCGACAACACACACACACACAAACAACACACACACACACAACACACACACACACACACCGACAACACACACACACACACCGACAACACACACACACACACACCGACAACACACACACACACACACCGACAACACACACACACACACACCGACAACACACACACACACACACCGACAACACACACACACACACAACACACACACACACACCGACAACACACACACACACACACACCGACAACACACACACACACACACACACACACACACACACACACACCGACAACACACACACACACACACATCGACAACACACACACACACAAACACCAGCAACACACACACACACCGAAAACACACACACACACCCACAACACACACACACCGACAACACACACACACACACACCGACAACACACACACACACACACACTGACAACACACACACACCGACAACACACACACACACACACACCGACAACACACACACACACACACACACACACACCGACAACACACACACACACACACCGACAACACACACACACCGACAACACACACACACACACACCGACAACACACACACACCGACAACACACACACACACACACACCGACAACACACACACACACACACACACCGACAACACACACACACCCACAACACACACACACCGACAACACATAAACACACACACACCGACAATACACACACACACACAGACAACACACACACACACACACCGACAACACACACACACACACACCGACAACACACACACACCGACAACACACACACACACACACACCAACAACACACACACACACACACCGACAACACACACACACACACACACACTGACGACACACACACACACACCGACAACACACACACACACACACCGACAACACACACACACACACACACACACACACACACCGACAACACACACACACACCGACAACACACACACACACACACACCGACAACACACACACACACACCGAAAACACACACACACACACACCGACAACACACACACACACACACACACACCGACAACACACACACACACACACACTGACAACACACACACACACACACACCGACAACACACACACACACACACCGACAACACACACACACACACACACCGACAACACACACACACCGACAACACACACACACACCGACAACACATAAACACACACACACCGACAACACACACACACACACACCGACAACACACACACACCGACAACACACACACACACACCGACCACACACACACACACCGACAACACACACACACACACACACCGACAACACAAACACACACACACACACACCGACAACACACACACACACACACCGACAACACACACACCGACAACACACACACACACACACCGACAACACACACACACACACACAACGACAACACACACACACACACACACACACACACACTGACAACACACACACACACCGACAACACACACACATACACACCGACAACACACACACACACCGACAACACACACACACACCGACAACACACACACACACACACACACACACACCGACAACACACACACACACCGACAACACACACAGACACCGACAACACACACACACACACCGACAACACACACACACACCGACAACACACACACACACACACCGACAACACACACACACACACCGACAACACACACACACACACACCGACAACACATAAACACACACACACCGACAACACACACACACCGACAACACACACACACACACACACACCGACAACACACACACACACACCGACAACACACACACACACACACACTGACAACACACACACACACACACACACCGACAACACACACACACACACACCGACAACACACACACACACACACACACCGACAACACACACACACACACACACCGACAACACACACACACACACACTCGGACAACACACACACCGACAACACACACACACACAACACACACACACACACCGACAACACACACACACACACCGACAACACACACACACACACACTGACAACACACACACACACACACCGACAACACACACACACACACACCGACAACACACACACACACACCGACAACACACACACACACCGACACACAACACACACACACACACACACACACACCGACAACACACACACACACACCGACAACACACACACACACACACCGACAACACATAAACACACACACACCGACAACACACACACACACACACTGACAACACAGACACACACACACCGACAACACACACACACAAACACACCGACAACACACACACACAAACCGACAACACACACACACACACCGACCACACACACACACACCGACAACACACACACACACACACACACCGACAACACACACACACACACCGACAACACACACACACACACACACACACCGACAACACACACACACACCGATAACACACACACACACACACCAACAACACACACACACACCGACCATTCACACACACACACACCGACAACACACACACACACACACACACACCGACAACACACACACACACACACCGACAACACACACACACCGACAACACACACACACACACACACCGACAACACACACACACCGACAACACACACACACACACACCGACAACACACACACACACACACACACACACACACACCGACAACACACACACACACACACACACACACCGACACACACACACACACACACACACACACACACACACACACACACACACACACACACCGACAACACACACACACACACATCGACAACACACACACACACACAAACACCAGCAACACACACACACACACAGACAACACACACACACACACACCCACAACACACACACACCGACAACACATAAACACACACACACCGACAACACACACACACACACAGACAACACACACACACACACACCGACAACACACACACACACACACCGACAACACACACACACCGACAACACACACACACACACACACACCAACAACACACACACACACACCGACAACACACACACACACAAACAACACACACACACACAACACACACACACACACACCGACAACACACACACACACACCGACAACACACACACACACACACCGACAACACACACACACACACACCGACAACACACACACACACACACCGACAACACACACACACACACACCGACAACACACACACACACACAACACACACACACACACCGACAACACACACACACACACACACCGACAACACACACACACACACACACACACACACACACACACACCGACAACACACACACACACACACATCGACAACACACACACACACAAACACCAGCAACACACACACACACCGAAAACACACACACACACCCACAACACACACACACCGACAACACACACACACACACACCGACAACACACACACACACACACACTGACAACACACACACACCGACAACACACACACACACACACACCGACAACACACACACACACACACACACACACACCGACAACACACACACACACACACCGACAACACACACACACCGACAACACACACACACACACACACCGACAACACACACACACCGACAACACACACACACACACACACCGACAACACACACACACACACACACACCGACAACACACACACACCCACAACACACACACACCGACAACACATAAACACACACACACCGACAATACACACACACACACAGACAACACACACACACACACACCGACAACACACACACACACACACCGACAACACACACACACCGACAACACACACACACACACACACACCAACAACACACACACACACACACCGACAACACACACACACACACACACACTGACGACACACACACACACACCGACAACACACACACACACACACCGACAACACACACACACACACACACACACACACACACCGACAACACACACACACACCGACAACACACACACACACACACACCGACAACACACACACACACACCGAAAACACACACACACACACACCGACAACACACACACACACACACACACACCGACAACACACACACACACACACACTGACAACACACACACACACACACACCGACAACACACACACACACACACCGACAACACACACACACACACACCGACAACACACACACACCGACAACACACACACACACCGACAACACATAAACACACACACACCGACAACACACACACACACACACCGACAACACACACACACCGACAACACACACACACACACCGACCACACACACACACACCGACAACACACACACACACACACACCGACAACACAAACACACACACACACACACCGACAACACACACACACACACACCGACAACACACACACCGACAACACACACACACACACACCGACAACACACACACACACACACAACGACAACACACACACACACACACACACACACACACTGACAACACACACACACACCGACAACACACACACATACACACCGACAACACACACACACACCGACAACACACACACACACCGACAACACACACACACACACACACACACACACCGACAACACACACACACACCGACAACACACACAGACACCGACAACACACACACACACACCGACAACACACACACACACCGACAACACACACACACACACACCGACAACACACACACACACACCGACAACACACACACACACACACCGACAACACATAAACACACACACACCGACAACACACACACACCGACAACACACACACACACACACACACCGACAACACACACACACACACCGACAACACACACACACACACACACTGACAACACACACACACACACACACCGACAACACACACACACACACACCGACAACACACACACACACACACACACCGACAACACACACACACACACACACCGACAACACACACACACACACACTCGGACAACACACACACCGACAACACACACACACACAACACACACACACACACCGACAACACACACACACACACCGACAACACACACACACACCGACAACACAAACACACACACACACACACACACACACCGACAACACACACACACACACCGACAACACACACACACACACACCGACAACACATAAACACACACACACCGACAACACACACACACACACACTGACAACACAGACACACACACACCGACAACACACACACACAAACACACCGACAACACACACACACAAACCGACAACACACACACACACACCGACCACACACACACACACCGACAACACACACACACACACACACACCGACAACACACACACACACACCGACAACACACACACACACACACACACACCGACAACACACACACACACCGATAACACACACACACACACACCAACAACACACACACACACCGACCATTCACACACACACACACCGACAACACACACACACACACACACACACCGACAACACACACACACACACACCGACAACACACACACACCGACAACACACACACACACACACACCGACAACACACACACACCGACAACACACACACACACACACCGACAACACACACACACACACACACACACACACACACCGACAACACACACACACACACACACACACACCGACAACACACACACACACACACACACACACACACACACACACACACACACACACACCGACAACACACACACACACACATCGACAACACACACACACACACAAACACCAGCAACACACACACACACACAGACAACACACACACACACACACCCACAACACACACACACCGACAACACATAAACACACACACACCGACAACACACACACACACACAGACAACACACACACACACACACCGACAACACACACACACACACACCGACAACACACACACACCGACAACACACACACACACACACACACCAACAACACACACACACACACCGACAACACACACACACACACACACACTGACAACACACACACACACACACCGACAACACACACACACACACACCGACAACACACACACACACACACACACACACACACACCGACAACACACACACACACCGACAACACACACACACACACACCGACAACACACACACACACACCGAAAACACACACACACACACACCGACAACACACACACACACACACACCGACAACACACACACACACACACACTGACAACACACACACACACACACACCGACAACACACACACACACACCGACAACACACACACACACACCGACAACACACACACACCGACAACACACACACACACACACACCGACAACACACACACACACACCGACAACACACACACACACACCGACAACACACACACACCGA
>NW_027675503.1:720000-735000 GCF_965601325.2 Salmo salar | reverse complement strand
CACACACACACAACACACACACACACACACCAACAACACACACACACACACCGACAACACACACACACACACACACCGACAACACACACACACACCGACAACAAACACACACACAACACACACACACACACACCGACAACACACACACACACACACCGACAACACACACACACACACACACTAACAACACACCGACAACACACACACACACACACACCGACAACACACACACACCGACAACACACACACACACACACCGACAACACACACACACATACCGACAACACACACACACACACACACACCGACAACACACACACACACACACCGATAACACACACACACCGACAACACACACACACACACACCGACAACACACACACACACCGACAACACACACACACACACACACACACACCGACAACACACACACACACACACACACACACACACACCGACAACACACACACACACAAAACACACACACACACCGACAACACACACACACACACACACACCGACAACACACACACACACACACCAACAACACACCGACAACACACACACACACACCGACAACACACACACACCGACAACACACACACACACACACACACCGACAACACACAGACACACACACACACACACCGACAACACACACACACACACACACCGATAACACACACACACCGACAACACACACACACACACACCGACAACACACACACACACCGACAACACACACACACACACACACACACCGACAACACACACACACACACACACCGATAACACACACACACCGACAACACACACACACACCGACAACACACACACACACAACACACACACACACACACGACAACACACACACACACACACACACACCGACAACACACACACACACACACCGACAACACACACACACACACACACTAACAACACACCGACAACACACACACACACACCGACAACACACACACACCGACAACACACACACACACACACCGACAACACACACACACACCGACAACACACACACACACACACACCGACAACACACACACACACACACCGATAACACACACACACCGACAACACACACACACACACACCGACAACACACACACAAACCGACAACACACACACACACACACACACACACCGACAACACACACACACACACACACCGACAACACACACACACACCGACAACACACACACACACAACACACACACACACACACACCGACAACACACACACACCGACAACACTCACACACACACACACCGACAACACACACACACACACACACCGACAACACACACACACACCGACAACACACACACACACACCGACAACACACACACACACACACTGACAACACACACACACACACAGACAGACAACACACACACACACACACTGACAACACACACACACACAACACACACACACACACACCGACAACACACACACACCGACAACACACACACACACACACACACCGACAACACACAGACACACACACACACACACCGACAACACACACACACACACACACCGATAACACACACACACCGACAACACACACACACACACACCGACAACACACACACACACCGACAACACACACACACACACACACACACCGACAACACACACACACACACACACCGATAACACACACACACCGACAACACACACACACACCGACAACACACACACACACAACACACACACACACACACACCGACAACACACACACACACACACACACCGACAACACACACACACACACACCGACAACACACACACACACACACACTAACAACACACCGACAACACACACACACACACCGACAACACACACACACCGACAACACACACACACACACACCGACAACACACACACACACCGACAACACACACACACACACACACCGACAACACACACACACACACACCGATAACACACACACACCGACAACACACACACACACACACCGACAACACACACACAAACCGACAACACACACACACACACACACACCACCGACAACACACACACACACACACACCGACAACACACACACACACCGACAACACACACACACACAACACACACACACACACACACCGACAACACACACACACCGACAACACTCACACACACACACACCGACAACACACACACACACACACACCGACAACACACACACACACCGACAACACACACACACACACCGACAACACACACACACACACACTGACAACACACACACACACACAGACAGACAACACACACACACACACACTGACAACACACACACACACAACACACACACACACACACCAACAACACACACACACACACACACACCGACAACACACACACACACAACACACACACACACACACCGACAACACACACACACACACATCGACAACACACACACACCGACAACACACACACACACAACACACACACACACATCGACAACACACACACACACACCGACAACACACACACACACAACACACACACACACACCGACAACACACACACACACACACCGACAACACACACACACCGACAACACACACACACACACCGACAACACACACTCACACACACCGACAACACACACACACACAACACACACACACACACACACTGACAACACACACACACCGACAACACTAACACACAAACACACCGACAACACACACACACACACACACACACCGACAGCACACACACACACCGACAACACACACACACACACACACCGACAACACACACACAAACACACCGACAACACACACACACACACACACCGACAACACACACACACACCGACAACACACACACACACAACACACACACACACACACCAACACCACACACACACACACACACACCGACAACACACACACACACACCGACAACACACACACACACACACACACACACCGACAACACACACACACACACACCGACAACACACACACACACACCGACAACACACACACACCGACAACACACACACACACACACACCGACAACACACACACACAACACACACACACACACACACCGACAACACACACACACACACACCGACAACACACACACACACACCGACAACACACACACACACACACCGACAACACACACACACACAACACACACACACACACCGACAACACACACACACACACCGACAACACACACACACACACACCAACAACACACCGACAACACACACACACACACCGACAACACACACACACCGACAACACACACACACACACCGACAACACACAGACACACACACACACACCGACAACAAACACACACACACACACCGATAACACACACACACCGACAACACACACACACACACACCGACAACACACACACACACCGACAACACACACACCCACACACACACACACCGACAACACACACACACACACCGACAACACACACACACAGCGACAACACACACACACACAACACACACACACACACACACCGACAACACACACACACCGACAACACTCACACACACCGACAACACACACACACACACACCGACAACACACACACACACAACACACACACACACACCAACAACACACAAACACACACACACCGACAACACACACACACACACACCGACAACACACACACACACCGACAACACACACACCCACACACACACACACCGACAACACACACACACACACCGACAACACACACACACAGCGACAACACACACACACACAACACACACACACACACACACCGACAACACACACACACCGACAACACTCACACACACACACACCGACAACACACACACACACACACCGACAACACACACACACACCGACAACACACACACACACCGACAACACACACACACACACACCGACAACACACACACACACAACACACACACACACACCAACAACACACAAACACACACACACCGACAACACACACACACACAACACACACACACACACACCGACAACACACACACACACATCGACAACACACACACACACACCGACAACACACACACACACAACACACACACACACACACACACCGACAACACACACACACACACACCGACAACACACACACACACACCGACAACACACACTCACACACACCGACAACACACACACACAACACACACACACACACACACCGACAACACACACAGACCGACAACACTAACACACAAACACACCGACAACACACACACACACACCGACAACACACACACACACCGACAACACACACACACACACACCGACAACACACACACAAACACACCGACAACACACACACACACACACACACCGACAACACACACACACACCGACAACACACACACACACAACACACACACACACACACCAACAACACACACACACACACACACCGACAACACACACACACACACACACCGACAACACACACACACACCGACAACACACACACACACAACACACACACACACACCGACAACACACACACACACACACACCGACAACACACACACACACACACACTAACAACACACCGACAACACACACACACACACCGACAACACACACACACCGACAACACACACACACACACACCGACAACACACACACACATACCGACAACACACACACAAACACACACACCGACAACACACACACACACACACCGATAACACACACACACCGACAACACACACACACACACACCGACAACACACACACACACACCGACAACACACACACACACACACACACACACACACACCGACAACACACACACACACACACACACACACACACCGACAACACACACACACACAAAACACACACACACACACACCGACAACACACACACACACACACACACCGACAACACACACACACACACACCAACAACACACCGACAACACACACACACACACCGACAACACACACACACCGACAACACACACACACACACACACACCGACAACACACAGACACACACACACACACACCGACAACACACACACACACACACACCGATAACACACACACACCGACAACACACACACACACACACCGACAACACACACACACACCGACAACACACACACACACACACACACACACACACCGACAACACACACACACCGATAACACACACACACCGACAACACACACACACACCGACAACACACACACACACAACACACACACACACACACACCGACAACACACACACACACACACCGACAACACACACACACACACACCGACAACACACACACACACACACACTAACAACACACCGACAACACACACACACACACCGACAACACACAGACACCGACAACACACACACACACACACCGACAACACACACACACACACCGACAACACACACACACACACACACCGACAACACACACACACACACACCGATAACACACACACACCGACAACACACACACACACACACCGACAACACACACACCGACAACACACACACACACACACACCGACAACACACACACACACACACCGACAACACACACACACACCGACAACACACACACACACAACACACACACACACACACACACCGACAACACACACACACCGACAACACTCACACACACACACACCGACAACACACACACACACACACACCGACAACACACACACACACCGACAACACACACACACACACCGACAACACACACACACACACACTGACAACACACACACACACACAGACAGACAACACACACACACACACACTGACAACACACACACACACAACACACACACACACACACCAACAACACACACACACACACACACACCGACAACACACACACACACAACACACACACACACACACCGACAACACACACACACACACATCGACAACACACACACACCGACAACACACACACACACAACACACACACACACATCGACAACACACACACACACACCGACAACACACACACACACAACACACACACACACACCGACAACACACACACACACACACCGACAACACACACACACCGACAACACTAACACACAAACACACCGACAACACACACACACACACACACACCGACAACACACACACACACCGACAACACACACACACACACACCGACAACACACACACACACAACACACACACACACACACCAACACCACACACACACACACACACCGACAACACACACACACACACCGACAACACACACACACACACACACACACACCGACAACACACACACACACACACACCGACAACACACACACACAGCGACAACACACACACACACAACACACACACACACACACACCGACAACACACACACACCGACAACACTCACACACACACACACCGACAACACACACACACACCGACAACACACACACACACCGACAACACACACACACACCGACAACACACACACACACACACCGACAACACACACACACACACACACCGACAACACACACACACACCGACAACACACACACACACAACACACACACACACACCAACAACACACAAACACACACACACCGACAACACACACACACACAACACACACACACACACACCGACAACACACACACACACATCGACAACACACACACACACACACCGACAACACACACACACACAACACACACACACACACCGACAACACACACACACACACACCGACAACACACACACACCGACAACACACACACACACACCGACAACACACACTCACACACACCGACAACACACACACACACAACACACACACACACACACACCGACAACACACACACACCGACAACACTAACACACAAACACACCGACAACACACACACACACACACACCGACAACACACACACACACCGACAACACACACACACACACACCGACAACACACACACAAACACACCGACAACACACACACACACACACACACCGACAACACACACACACACCGACAACACACACACACACAACACACACACACACACACCAACACCAAAACACACACACACACACCGACAACACACACACACACACCGACAACACACACACACACCGACAACACACACACACACAACACACACACACACACCGACAACACACACACACACACACCGACAACACACACACACACACACACTAACAACACACCGACAACACACACACACACACCGACAACACACACACACCGACAACACACACACACACACACCGACAACACACACACACACACCGACAACACACACACACACACACACCGACAACACACACACACACACACCGATAACACACACACACTGACAACACACACACACACACACTGACAACACACACACACACACACACACACACCGACAACACACACACACACACACACACACACACACACCGACAACACACACACACACAACACACACACACACACCGACAACACACACACACACACACCGACAACACACACACACACACACCAACAACACACCGACAACACACACACACACACCGACAACACACACACACCGACAACACACACACACACACCGACAACACACAGACACACACACACACACCGACAACAAACACACACACACACACCGATAACACACACACACCGACAACACACACACACACACACCGACAACACACACACACACCGACAACACACACACCCACACACACACACACCGACAACACACACACACACACCGACAACACACACACACAGCGACAACACACACACACACAACACACACACACACACACACCGACAACACACACACACCGACAACACTCACACACACACACACCGACAACACACACACACACACACCGACAACACACACACACACCGACAACACACACACACACCGACAACACACACACACACACACCGACAACACACACACACACAACACACACACACACACCAACAACACACAAACACACACACACCGACAACACACACACACACAACACACACACACACACACCGACAACACACACACACACATCGACAACACACACACACACACCGACAACACACACACACACAACACACACACACACACACACACCGACAACACACACACACACACACCGACAACACACACACACACACCGACAACACACACTCACACACACCGACAACACACACACACAACACACACACACACACACACCGACAACACACACAGACCGACAACACTAACACACAAACACACCGACAACACACACACACACACCGACAACACACACACACACCGACAACACACACACACACACACCGACAACACACACACAAACACACCGACAACACACACACACACACACACACCGACAACACACACACACACCGACAACACACACACACACAACACACACACACACACACCAACAACACACACACACACACACACCGACAACACACACACACACACACACCGACAACACACACACACACCGACAACACACACACACACAACACACACACACACACACCGACAACACACACACACACACACACCGACAACACACACACACACACACACTAACAACACACCGACAACACACACACACACACCGACAACACACACACACCGACAACACACACACACACACACCGACAACACACACACACATACCGACAACACACACACAAACACACACACCGACAACACACACACACACACACCGATAACACACACACACCGACAACACACACACACACACACCGACAACACACACACACACACCGACAACACACACACACACACACACACACACACACACCGACAACACACACACACACACACACACACACACCGACAACACACACACACACAAAACACACACACACACACACCGACAACACACACACACACACACACACCGACAACACACACACACACACACCAACAACACACCGACAACACACACACACACACCGACAACACACACACACCGACAACACACACACACACACACACACCGACAACACACAGACACACACACACACACACCGACAACACACACACACACACACACCGATAACACACACACACCGACAACACACACACACACACACCGACAACACACACACACACCGACAACACACACACACACACACACACACACACACCGACAACACACACACACCGATAACACACACACACCGACAACACACACACACACCGACAACACACACACACACAACACACACACACACACACACCGACAACACACACACACACACACCGACAACACACACACACACACACACCGACAACACACACACACACACACACTAACAACACACCGACAACACACACACACACACCGACAACACACAGACACCGACAACACACACACACACACACCGACAACACACACACACACACCGACAACACACACACACACACACACCGACAACACACACACACACACACCGATAACACACACACACCGACAACACACACACACACACACCGACAACACACACACCGACAACACACACACACACACACACCGACAACACACACACACACACACCGACAACACACACACACACCGACAACACACACACACACAACACACACACACACACACACACCGACAACACACACACACCGACAACACTCACACACACACACACCGACAACACACACACACACACACACCGACAACACACACACACACCGACAACACACACACACACACCGACAACACACACACACACACACTGACAACACACACACACACACAGACAGACAACACACACACACACACACTGACAACACACACACACACAACACACACACACACACACCAACAACACACACACACACACACACACCGACAACACACACACACACAACACACACACACACACACCGACAACACACACACACACACATCGACAACACACACACACCGACAACACACACACACACAACACACACACACACATCGACAACACACACACACACACCGACAACACACACACACACAACACACACACACACACCGACAACACACACACACACACACCGACAACACACACACACCGACAACACACACACACACACCGACAACACACACTCACACACACCGACAACACACACACACACAACACACACACACACACACACCGACAACACACACACACCGACAACACTAACACACAAACACACCGACAACACACACACACACACACACACCGACAACACACACACACACCGACAACACACACACACACACACCGACAACACACACACAAACACACCGACAACACACACACACACACACACCGACAACACACACACACACCGACAACACACACACACACAACACACACACACACACACCAACACCACACACACACACACACACCGACAACACACACACACACACCGACAACACACACACCACACACACACACACACCGACAACACACACACACACACACACCGACAACACACACACACAGCGACAACACACACACACACAACACACACACACACACACACCGACAACACACACACACCGACAACACTCACACACACACACACCGACAACACACACACACACCGACAACACACACACACACCGACAACACACACACACACCGACAACACACACACACACACACCGACAACACACACACACACACACACCGACAACACACACACACACCGACAACACACACACACACAACACACACACACACACCAACAACACACAAACACACACACACCGACAACACACACACACACAACACACACACACACACACCGACAACACACACACACACATCGACAACACACACACACACACCGACAACACACACACACACAACACACACACACACACCGACAACACACACACACACACACCGACAACACACACACACCGACAACACACACACACACACCGACAACACACACTCACACACACCGACAACACACACACACACAACACACACACACACACACACCGACAACACACACACACCGACAACACTAACACACAAACACACCGACAACACACACACACACACACACCGACAACACACACACACACCGACAACACACACACACACACACCGACAACACACACACAAACACACCGACAACACACACACACACACACACACCGACAACACACACACACACCGACAACACACACACACACAACACACACACACACACACCAACACCAAAACACACACACACACACCGACAACACACACACACACACCGACAACACACACACACACCGACAACACACACACACACAACACACACACACACACCGACAACACACACACACACACACCGACAACACACACACACACACACACTAACAACACACCGACAACACACACACACACACCGACAACACACACACACCGACAACACACACACACACACACCGACAACACACACACACACACCGACAACACACACACACACACACACCGACAACACACACACACACACACCGATAACACACACACACCGACAACACACACACACACACACTGACAACACACACACACACACACACACACACCGACAACACACACACACACACACACACACACACCGACAACACACACACACACAACACACACACACACACCGACAACACACACACACACACACCGACAACACACACACACACACACCAACAACACACCGACAACACACACACACACACCGACAACACACACACACCGACAACACACACACACACACACACACCGACAACACACAGACACACACACACACACACCGACAACACACACACACACACACACACACCGATAACACACACACACCGACAACACACACACACACACACCGACAACACACACACACACCGACAACACACACACACACACACACACACACACCGACAACACACACACACACACACCGACAACACACACACACACAGCGACAACACACACACACACAACACACACACACACACACACACACACCGACAACACACACACAAACCGACAACACACACACACACAACACATACACACACACACCAACAACACACACACACACACACACACACCGACAACACACACACACACACAACACACACACACACACACACCGACAACACACACACACACATCGACAACACACACACACACACCGACAACACACACACACACAACAAACACACACACACCGACAACACACACACACACACACCGACAACACACACACACACAACACACACACACACACACCGACAACACACACACACACACATCGACAACACACACACACCGACAACACACACACACAACACACACACACACATCGACAACACACACACACACACCGACAACACACACACACACAACACACACACACACACACCGACAACACACACACACACACACCGACAACACACACACACCGACAACACACACACACACACCGACAACACACACTCACACACACCGACAACACACACACACACAACACACACACACACACACACCGACAACACACACACACCGACAACACTAACACACAAACACACCGACAACACACACACACACACACACACCGACAACACACACACACACCGACAACACACACACACACACACCGACAACACACACACAAACACACCGACAACACACACACACACACACACCGACAACACACACACACACCGACAACACACACACACACAACACACACACACACACACCAACACCACACACACACACACACACACCGACAACACACACACACACACCGACAACACACACACACACACACACACACACCGACAACACACACACACACACACACACACACACACACACACACCGACAACACACACACACCGACAACACTCACACACACACACACCGACAACACACACACACACCGACAACACACACACACACCGACAACACACACACACACCGACAACACACACACACACACACCGACAACACACACACACACACACACCGACAACACACACACACACCGACAACACACACACACACAACACACACACACACACCAACAACACACAAACACACACACACCGACAACACACACACACACAACACACACACACACACACCGACAACACACACACACACATCGACAACACACACACACACACCGACAACACACACACACACAACACACACACACACACCGACAACACACACACACACACACCGACAACACACACACACCGACAACACACACACACACACCGACAACACACACTCACACACACCGACAACACACACACACACAACACACACACACACACACACCGACAACACACACACACCGACAACACTAACACACAAACACACCGACAACACACACACACACACACACCGACAACACACACACACACCGACAACACACACACACACACACCGACAACACACACACAACACACCGACAACACACACACACACACACACACCGACAACACACACACACACCGACAACACACACACACACAACACACACACACACACACCAACACCAAAACACACACACACACACCGACAACACACACACACACACCGACAACACACACACACACCGACAACACACACACACACAACACACACACACACACCGACAACACACACACACACACACCGACAACACACACACACACACACACTAACAACACACCGACAACACACACACACACACCGACAACACACACACACCGACAACACACACACACACACACCGACAACACACACACACACACCGACAACACACACACACACACACACACCGACAACACACACACACACACACCCGATAACACACACACACCGACAACACACACACACACACACCGACAACACACACACACACACACACACACACCGACAACACACACACACACACACACACACACACACCGACAACACACACACACACAACACACACACACACACCGACAACACACACACACACACACCGACAACACACACACACACACACACAACACACCGACAACACACACACACACACCGACAACACACACACACCGACAACACACACACACACACACACACCGACAACACACAGACACACACACACACACACCGACAACACACACACACACACACACCGATAACACACACACACCGACAACACACACACACACACACCGACAACACACACACACACCGACAACACACACACACACACACACACACACACCGACAACACACACACACACACACCGACAACACACACACACACAGCGACAACACACACACACACAACACACACACACACACACCGACAACACACACACACCGACAACACTCACACACACACACACACCGACAACACACACACACACCGACAACACACACACACACCGACAACACACACACACACACCGACAACACACACACACACACACCGACAACACACACACAAACCGACAACACACACACCAACAACACACACACACACACCGACAACACACACACACACAACAAACACACACACACACACCGACAACACACACACACACACCGACAACACACACACACACACACCAACAACACACACTCACACACACCGACAATACACACACACACAACACACACACACACACACCGACAACACACACACAAACACACCGACAACACACACACACACACACACCGACAACACACACACACACCGACAACACACACACACACAACACACACACACACACACCAACACCACACACACACACACACACACCGACAACACACACACACACACCGACAACACACACACACACACACACACACACCGACAACACACACACACACACACAACACACACACACACACACCGACAACACACACAC
>NW_027675503.1:715000-717500 GCF_965601325.2 Salmo salar | reverse complement strand
ACACACACACCGACAAAACACACACACACACCGACAACACACACACACACACACCGACAACACACACACACACACAGACAGACAACACACACACACACACACTGACAACACACACACACACAACACACACACACACACCAACAACACACACACACACACACACACACACCGACAACACACACACACACAACACACACACACACCGACAACACACACACACACACATCGACAACACACACACACCGACAACACACACACACAACACACACACACACATCGACAACACACACACACACACCGACAACACACACACACACAACACACACACA
Source organism: Salmo salar (assembly GCF_965601325.2). NCBI lineage: Eukaryota > Metazoa > Chordata > Actinopteri > Salmoniformes > Salmonidae > Salmo > Salmo salar. The sequence goes on along the minus strand of NW_027675503.1, from coordinate 717,171 downwards.
CACACACCGACAACACACACACACACACACCGACAACACACACACACCGACAACACACACACACACACCGACAACACACACTCACACACACCGACAACACACACACACACAACACACACACACACACACACCGACAACACACACACACCGACAACACTAACACACAAACACACCGACAACACACACACACACACACACACCGACAACACACACACACACCGACAACACACACACACACACACCGACAACACACACACAAACACACCGACAACACACACACACACACACACCGACAACACACACACACACCGACAACACACACACACACAACACACACACACACACACCAACACCACACACACACACACACACACCGACAACACACACACACACACCGACAACACACACACACACACACACACACACCGACAACACACACACACACACACAACACACACACACACACACCGACAACACACACACACCGACAACACTCACACACACACACACCGACAACACACACACACACCGACAACACACACACACACCGACAACACACACACACACCGACAACACACACACACACACACCGACAACACACACACACACACACACCGACAACACACACACACACCGACAACACACACACACACAACACACACACACACACCAACAACACACAAACACACACACACCGACAACACACACACACACAACACACACACACACACACCGACAACACACACACACACATCGACAACACACACACACACCGACAACACACACACACACAACACACACACACACACCGACAACACACACACACACACACCGACAACACACACACACCGACAACACACACACACACACCGACAACACACACTCACACACACCGACAACACACACACACACAACACACACACACACACACACCGACAACACACACACACCGACAACACTAACACACAAACACACCGACAACACACACACACCGACAACACACACACACACCGACAACACACACACACACACACCGACAACACACACAAACACACCGACAACACACACACACACACACACACCGACAACACACACACACACCGACAACACACACACACACAACACACACACACACACACCAACACCAAAACACACACACACACACCGACAACAAACACACACACACCGACAACACACACACACACCGACAACACACACACACACAACACACACACACCGACAACACACACACACACACACCGACAACACACACACACACACACACTAACAACACACCGACAACACACACACACACACCGACAACACACACACACCGACAACACACACACACACACACCGACAACACACACACACACACCGACAACACACACACACACACACACACCGACAACACACACACACACACACACCGATAACACACACACACCGACAACACACACACACACACACCGACAACACACACACACACACACACACACACCGACAACACACACACACACACACACACACACACACCGACAACACACACACACACAACACACACACACACACCGACAACACACACACACACACACCGACAACACACACACACACCAACAACACACCGACAACACACACACACACACCGACAACACACACACACCGACAACACACACACACACACACACACCGACAACACACAGACACACACACACACACACCGACAACACACACACACACACACACCGATAACACACACACACCGACAACACACACACACACACACCGACAACACACACACACACCGACAACACACACACACACACACACACACACACCGACAACACACACACACACACACCGACAACACACACACACACAGCGACAACACACACACACACAACACACACACACACACACCGACAACACACACACACCGACAACACTCACACACACACACACACCGACAACACACACACACACCGACAACACACACACACACCGACAACACACACACACACACACCGACAACACACACACACACACACACCGACAACACACACACAAACCGACAACACACACACCAACAACACACACACACACACCGACAACACACACACACACAACAAACACACACACACACACCGACAACACACACACACACACCGACA